>NC_056734.1:814111841-814146841 GCF_019279795.1 Protopterus annectens | reverse complement strand
CATAGCTTCTGAAAACCTATCTCTTAAGAACCTGCAGTTCATTAATCGCTGATTTTTACAGAGGGATCATAATGTGGTTGAAATGCTGGCTTGTGGAATGAAAAATGCTCAGCACTAACATGAGATGCTTTCCTACTCTTAGACCAATGCCAATATTTAAGGTTAAGTAAATGTGAAAAAGCTCTAACATCTTGAATTACATCAGGTAAACCAACAAAAGAAGTCAGAATAAAATTTAAACCTTTAATTGATAAAGACTGAGTTTAATCTTCAAGAACCTGACAATTCAAATTAATCACCAAACTGTCCATCATCACACCGTGGTCAAACTTTCTTGAAAGATGTTCATTATCTATCATGGCCTCTACCACTGGATTTATGATGTTTGTACCCCCACTTGTCTGTAACAATTGGCTTTTCTCCAAAAAATATCCTTTTAGACGGAGACTGCAAAATTCTGCATCAGTATTAGAAAATGCTGATGAGTCAGAAGAATAATTCGAATTATGTAGCATAGACTTTAAATTAGTTTGTTTTCTCTTAACTTTTCTTCTTTTACCCTCAGCAACAGCACACTATACATTGAAAAAAATTAACTGTTTTTTATAGATTTTAATTGAATAAAAGTTTGACCGGACTCATAATCCTTTAAGTCTCTGCTAAAATTTTTCATTTTCTTACATTCCAGTTCATCATCTAGTTTATATATTTGCTGTGTCAAAGCAGCATTATGTTGACTAAAGGAACTATGACTACTAAATGTATCATCTGTAGCAATATCCTTATTAACAAGTTCATTTAAACTTCTAATACTCTGCTCACAGAAGTTTACTAAACAGTCAATAAATATGTAAGAAGATACCTTTTATATCACCCACCATCACTGCATAAATGTTGTAGCTTAAAGAATAGCACCTGGCTGCACTAATACCTGGCTTTGCCTATAACGAGTCACTCAAAAAATTAATATAAATCTACTGGAGTAGCCATCATAACAATAAATTCCAAAAATCACAGTTAGTAGCAAAAATCAGTCTCTCATTCTGAAATCCAGCATGCAAATTATATAACTAAACAAACTCCTATGCATGAAAGTCAAAATAAAGTGTGCTCATTTAAAACATATAATAATTCCAAGAAACAAAAAAACACAGCACCCAAATGTCCAATATGATATACTTTTAATGTGATGGCAATCCAAAAAACAAGACAAACCAGGTTTCTGTCTGCAAAAGCTGAGCTTCTTCAGTGCTGCCACAATCAATACAAGCCCCCTTATCTGCGTACAAGAGGGCAGGAATTAAAATTAAATACACAAATTTTAGTTATTTTAATACATTTGATTAATACAGTAATTCAATGTCATCTATAATAAATCATCAATAAATTAAAACATTATAAAAAAGTAAAAAAGATTTTATATATGCTACAATCATTCAAAACATCAAAAACAAGTAAAATGAATGGAAAAACAGGATGTAAAAAATAAAGAAGAAAAAAGAAAAAGATAAACTAGATGAATTAAATATATGGGAATAAGGAGTGTAATAAATAAAATCTCTGGTACTGTGGCTGGTTGGAAAGCATTTCATGATGTGTGGCAGAGCCATGAATTACAAGCCAAGTCTCCATAACCCATGCAACTAGGATACCTCACTCATTACCTCCAACAAACATCCTCATATATGCCCTCATACATTTTACACACACACACACACACACACACACACACACACACACACACACACACACACACACACACACACACACACACACACAATGTACGTATGCATATACTGGGGTGAAGTGTATTTGGCTGAATGTTCAAATAAAAACTATGAAGTAAAAGTGCAATTTTGTTAGAATCAAACAAAATAAAAATGGCAACTTCTACAAGGAACCAAACCAGTGAAATGAGAAGTATGCCAAAAGGAGAAGTAGCCCAACTGCTACAAAACCCAATTTTGTTAGAATATTTTAATGACTGACTTGCGTGAACCTGACAATCACTAATTGATCACTATAGCTGATTGTCACTTCAAGGAGGCTGTGTAACTGTGGCATTGGTATATATAAGAAGGTGGGGTGTAAAACCTCTTTTTGTGTTTCACTTTTCTAATATGTTGATGTTTGTTTTTGTTTGTTTCACTTACAGATTCTGGAGTGCAAGTAGTATTTCTTTTGTTTTGGGGGCTGATGACATAGTAGTTACCAGACCTAGCCCAAGGTCTCTAGAAATCACACAATGTTTGAAATCAGACTTTTCAGTACTCTCAGATGATGTTCCGAAAAACAAGAAAAAGATATACTGTTTGGAACATCCAGCAGGGTCGTTTAGCTTGACATATTTAATATGCTGCTGCGTTATTGGTTGCTTCGTGCTTGTCATTTGCATTTGTGCAAAAATTGTGGTGTGCTAAATTTGTATTTTTATATGTGTTTACTTTATACAGGCTCAGATTAAAGCCTCAGTAATTCTTAGCCTTACAGAGTTCCGCAACATGAAACATTCATATGCCTTAATTTTCCTAGAGAACACAGTGTTAGAGTGTGCTCAACAATATACTAAGGTTGAAAGTAACTTTGCTGCAATTATGCAACATAAATAAGGTATAAGATAAAGCTTGCTTAAATGTAGAAATAGAGTTTAGTAATATGTAATCAGCATCCATACTAAATTACCATGGCTTGGAAAAGGAATCTGCTGAATGGACATTTTTCCCTTACAGACTTAAAAACAGGATGTATGCAAGAGCAAAAATGTAAAATCTGCTTTTAAAGAATGGACAATAACACTGTGACAATGTGTTTCCTCAAAAATATGTTTTTCTGCATGGAAAACAGGACATGGCACAAGAACAGATGTTCTTATACAAAGATCCAAATAAAATACAGGACGTTCACACTGTCAGAAAAGCTGGTCTCTTACAATGTGTTTCCTCAAAAATATGTTTTTCTGCATGGAAAACAGGACATGCTTATCAGCATTGGCACAAGGACAGATGTTCTTATACAAAGATCCAAATAGAATACAGGACAAGGTGTTTCCTCAAAAACATCTTTTTCTGCATGGACAACAGGACACTGTTACAGGATGTTCACACTTTCAGAAAAGATGGTCTCTTACAAGACATTGTTAAACAAGGAAGCTTAGTATTGTTTCTACAGGATGAGCAATTCTCCAAAATAGAATATCAAGAGGAAATGTATATGTTTATGCATGCCTAAAACTGTATATAAAGAGCTGTATAAATCCAGTTATGTTAAAGGTATGGTAGGGACTCATTTGTCCTAAGGTAAATGTTATATCTCTCACATCATCTGTACTATATGAGAAGTAAAGTTGGAACAGTACTTTAAGCTGCAACGTTGTTCCGTTTGGTTTATTATAAAAAGTTATTTGTTACTGCTCTCTAAAGTTGATGCTGCAAAGTATATTCTCTCATCAGTGTATATTCTGCAAGTTTCTGTATGCAACAGACTGTGAATGCAAATATAACCAGACTTTGAATTTTAGCAGAATCCAGCCAGCAAGACTGAGTGTCTTAAGAACACTTCAAATCCATCACACTAAGCAGTAAGCAGCTCCATGTAACTTTCTCAATGGCAAGCTAGCCTGCATTTGAACCTACAATCTGCATTCAAACACAGGAGGAGTGATGGTAAGCCCTGCAGAGGGTCACTTCAGATAAATTGCAGTAACTAACATTTGTACGTATGTGTAAATCCTAAACAGAAGTATTCCAGTTTATGCAGCTTGCAGTAGTACAGTTTTTTAGACGTCTACATCCGGAGTGAGACTGAAGTTCCAGTCGCAGTGCCATAACTTCGCTAAGAAAAGGTGGATATCCACTAGCACAGCAGTCCGCTGCCTGTTGTGCTTTCCCAGCTTCTCGAGTGACTTTGAAAAATTTTCAGCCATCTGCAACAACAGCCTGATCACCTGTTTTCTTGCTCACTGGTAAGACTTTTTTCTACGTCACATTTTTTTTAGTATGGATGCTATCAGGCAAAATTCTAGCAAATGTAAGCCAAGTTTTACTCTTAATGTAGCAGAACAACCAGATAAAATATGGAGTAAATTGCAATGTTGGTATACACAACACATTAGTAAGTGTAAAACCTTGTTAGGGCAAGTTGACATACCAGCATTATGTAAGTGGATTGTAACATTTGATTGGTATTTGCAACAAAAAATGAAGTATATCATAGTAAATGTTTATTGTGTGATTCAAAGGAAACTGCATTTTGTGTAATATGCCATAAACAAGTATTGCATGATATTGCTAAAAAACTAGACTGTGCAGACAGATCTGTTCATGATAAAGAATTAATTAAGGATACACAGTTTTCATTATATCCAGATGTAAAGCAGTTATGTCCTGTCAGTACATTAATTTCTGAATTACAACAGCAATCAAATCTGTTATTGACAGAGTCCCTGTAGATCTTGTAACTCCCTTTAAAAATTATGTACAAGCATGGAATGATGCCACGGCTACACATACAGATGAGGACAGAAACAAAGCTTATGATACATTGACAGAAGACTTTAATAAGTTTTTAAAAGAGAAACAAAATGAATTTAAAATGTTCAAAACTGACATCCAAGATCTCTGTCAAAAGTGCATAGGAGCTCTGCAGTCAACAGAGGAATCCAATAACAGGTATCATATATCCCTTAAACACTTACAGGTAGAAATGACAGACCTTAAACAGCATCTGAAGGAAAAGGAAGAAGAATTAGATGAATTAACAGAGACTAACCTCCAAAATACTATTTTGATATCCCAGCTTAAAGAATCGTTAAAAAACACAAAACCAGTCCAAATTATAGAACAGGGACAGGGAACCACTACAGATTTATATACACAGTCTAGATTATTACAGAGTTTACCAAGTGGAATGATAAAAAAGGCATATTTTATAACATGCTTACATTTGAAGAATGGGTGGCAGGATCTGATATATGGACAGATGCATTACTTAGATGTTTCTGGATTTTCATTCCCAAATGTTTTAAAACTTTCATACAATTAAAGCAAGATGATTATCAGTTGAACACTAAAGTAGGACATATGACAGCCGTTTTAATGGCATTTACATAAGGGCAGCCTCTCACAGCCAAATTATTAGATAATTTTAAAATTACTATCACAGATAAATTAATGGAACAAAGTGATCATTTTAGACTTGCATTTCAAATCATATATAAAAAAACAGAGACATGGGAAAAAGAGACATACAAAAACAGTTAATACATTGCTTCTTAGAACAAGTCAAAGGGGTTCCAGGGGATATTAAATGTATCTACGAAGAAAATTCTGATACCCTCACTGATTTGGTACAAAAACTAATGAGGGGACGGACTATGGCCGATGATGGGACTTTATACTCACACCATATCCTTGCATGTGAAGATAATAGTGAGCCATTTGAAGTAATTGGTGAAGTCAAAAACAGGGGAAGGCAAAGATGGTGTGACCAACCAACAGCAGAAAGAGCTGTGTCAGTACCACCAGCTCCTGCCTCTATGCTTGTAGTACCAGGATCAAGCACAGGTAATGAGCAAAAGGCACCAACATGCTTCTTTTGTAAAAAAATAGGACACGTTAAGCAAAATTGTGATCATTACAAAGCCTGGCGCAACAAGAAGGAAGAACAGGGAGTGTTTCCAAAAAGGGAGCAAACAAATTTACAAGAAAATCCAGAAAAGCAGGATTATGTACAAAAACCTTACAATATTAGTAAAAACAGTTATAAGAGCCATCAATATACAGGAAAAGGGAAAGTATGCCTGGTAGATTTTCAAACAGTTTCACCTGTAAATCCGAAACATTTGATAGAACAGGCAGAAGGAATAGCTAGGCAACAGTTAAAAAAAGAGATTAAAAAACCTAAATATGTAGATCATTCAGACACAGAAGAAGATGACAAACAAAAACATGAGATGTGTCATATTGCATTTGATAATAAAGGAGAGGATGAGTGGATTTCCTTACAATAGGGATGTGCCCCCCCTACTCTGGTATCTTTCCTGACTACCTTTAAAAAGGGTCGAGATGGACGACCACTGATTGATATTTGGGTAGAGGGGTCACTGTGGAAAAATGTCTTAATAGACACAGGAGCAGCAGTATCTGTCACAAACAGACATTTACCAGTAAATCCTATAAAAAAGGTTTGCATTTCAGCATTTAATGGCACAGGATGCTATGCAGTGAGTAGCCAAAATGTGGACATAAAGTTTAGTCAAGAGGGACAAATATGGAGGGGTGCATTTTTAATGCATCCATCTTGCACACATACCATTATTGGTATGGACATTCTAGGACCTTTAGGCATAGTAATTGATTTACCTAATGAAATTATGTGGATGGGAGACAAACAACAAAGAGAGGAAGAGCAAAATACAGGTTACTATGCAATCTCTCTACCTGACAAACCTGAAAAACCTACAGGCTATATAAATACAGACAGTGAAGATGTATGGAAGCATTTACAACAGCAATTCCCAAATCTATGGTCCAAGGTTCCCAGTGATTGTGGGAAACTAGAAAGCCCAGTAGGAATAGGAAATGATCAGGACTATATACCACCTTTTCAAAAACAATATCCTATTCCT
Organism: Protopterus annectens; assembly: GCF_019279795.1. NCBI lineage: Eukaryota > Metazoa > Chordata > Ceratodontiformes > Protopteridae > Protopterus > Protopterus annectens. The sequence goes on along the minus strand of NC_056734.1, from coordinate 814,140,216 downwards.
AGGGAAGCAGAAGAACATATGGAAAAATGTATTGCAGAATGGGAAAGAGAAGGGATTATACAAAAAGGCAATAGTCCTACAAATTCACCAATCTGGCCATTTAAGAAAAAAGATGGTAGTTATCGTCTTGTTATTGATTTACGAAAGGTTAATCAATATACCACTCCTAGAGCACACTTGATTCCAGGAGTCCCAGAGTTGGCTGCACATATTAAGCCACAAAGTAAGTGGTTTACAGTAATAGATTTAGCAAATGGCTTTTTTGCAGTGCCACTCAGGAAAAAAGATTGGCCAAGATTAGATTTGCCTTTACTTTTAAAAACCAGCAATATGTTATGACAAGGTTACCACAAGGGTTTCAAAACAGTCCAGTTATTTTTCATCAGAGAGTAGGATCCATTCTACAACCTTTGGAAAAGGATGATTCAGTAATACATTACATTGATGATATTTTAATTCAGTCAGAAACAGTAGAGGAGCATGTACGGCTTCTTAAGAGAGATTTTCATACTTTACAGCAAGCAGGGTTTAAGGTTAAAAGTGAAAAAATTCAGTTTATGACACAAAAAGTTAAGTTTCTAGGTACTATTATAAAACCAACAGGAAGATCTCCTTGCCCTGTATGTGTACAAGGCATTTTACAAATGGAAAAGCCACTGACTATAGCAGACTTACATAAATTCATGGGAATCATGAATTACAATAGGGAATTTATAGAGGATTATGCAGCCGTGGCTGCTCCCTATACAAAATGTTACATGAACAAAAGAACTCCACCTTTTTAGAGTGGGGATCTCATGAAGAGGAGGCATTTTCACAGATAAAAATAAAACTAGCACAAGCTACAGAACTAATAGCGCCCACTCCAAGGTTACCATTTGTGTTACAAGCAGCAGCAGGAAAAAAACACTGTCTGTGATACTACTACAGGAATGGCCACATGGTAGTGACAACAGAATGGAAAAAACATTACGCCCAGTCACTTTCTTTAGCAGAAAGATGACTCCAGTGGAATTGGGCTACCATCCATGTATAAAGCAGTTATTAGCCATTTACTGGGGTATTAAACAAACTGAATATTTGACCGTATTTTCCAGCATTATAGTACAAACACCACATCAAGCTGTAAAAGCTTTGATAGACAGTTTTGAAATGAATAAAATTACAGATGGTATTAGTCAGGCAGTCTTTGCAAAATAGATGGCACTTTTTGGAATGAAAACTGTTACTATACAGACAGGGGATAAATACCATTTGTCAAACCATATGGGATATGAAGGAAAACAGCATAACTGTTTAGAAAAGATAATGTCACCTGAGGTGCAATTTTTAGCATCTGATTTTGATCACTTTAAGCCATCCATCTTTGTGGATGGAGCACGATATTGGGACCAAGGCAGATACTGGACAGGATTTGCCATAGTTCCAGAGAATCCACAACTGGGTTCTCTTGAACTAATCAAGTTACCAGGGCATATGTCAGCTCAAAGAGCTGAACTGGAGGCAGTATTGAATGTGCTAAAGTATTACAATCCTATTAACATTTTTTCAGATAGTGCTTATGTAGTAAATTCTTTAAGACTACATATGGAAACCTGGGTAAGACGAGGATTTGTGGATAGTGTAGGTAAACCATTACGGCATGCTGAAGTATTAAAATACATATATAAAGTTATAACAATGTCAAAACAACAAGGACAGTATAGCAACTTAAAAGTAAAAGCACATCAAAAGCCAACCAGTGAAACTTACAGATTAAATGTGTTAGCTGATACCTTGGCCAAACAAGCAGCACAAAATGGAAAAGAACTTCCAGAATATGAGTATGTCAATGTAGAAATTAGTGTCTTAAAAGAGCTAGATAAAGAGTCAATAGAGAAAGACCTTGTAAATATACAAAAACAACAGGGCTTAAAAGAAGAAACTGATCAGTGCAGATTGGCAGGTATACCACCAAAGGAGTACTATGCATACATGACCTCCAAAGGGTTACAGTTGCCATATGTACCATTTCAGTTGGCACGCCAGTTGGTCAAGTTAAATCACCAAATACTGGGCCATATAGGAACTGATAAGTTATGGGCAGTTGTAAAAGAAAAGTATTGGAACCCAAATTTAAAAAAGGTCTGCAAACTGATTAGAGAAGAATGTTTAATCTGTCTGCAGGTAAATGCTAAAAGCAAAAGGCCTCAGTTACATCGAGTACAGCCAGCGGATGGGCCATGGTATGCAGTTCAAATAGATTATGCAGGTCCATTACCAACAACAAAGGGAGGTTACAGATATCTACTAGTAGTAGTGGACGTCTTTTCAAAATGGGTAGAAGCAATTCCTACCAAAACCATGACAGCAAAGGCAACAGCAGAAGCCTTATGGAAAAATATTTTCTGTCATTGGGGATGGCCACGGGTCATAGAGTCAGACAATGGCCCACAGTTTGTTAGTGATCTCATTAAACAAATGTGTAATTTGTTAGGCATATAGCAAAGGTTTCATGTACCATACCATCCACAATCTAATGGCATTGTAGAACGTATGAATTGGACGTTAAAAGAACGTCTAAAAAAGACATGCTTGGAAAAGGGCAATACATGGGTACATCATCTGCCTGGTATTTTAATGGGTATTCAAGCAACACCAAACAGCAAAACAGGTATTTCCCCATATGAAATAATGATAGGCCACAAAATGCCCATACAATTACCATTTGATCCAGATTTACCTAATGGTAGGCCCATGCTAGAAATTAGCAAACATCAGGAATGGCTAAAACAACTTACTAGTATATGTGACTATAATGCAAGGGAGCAAGCGTTCCATCTATGGAAAAATGTGCCAATAATACCAGCTGAAGAAAACCTTCCCTGTGGAACCAAAGTATTGGTAAAAACATTCCAAATGGAAGGACCATGGGCTAGCAATTGGCAAGGCCCTTTTGAAGTAGTGGAACAAATTGGACCATTAGTGTACAAAAGCAAAGGAAAAAAGAAAAACAGAACAATGTTGGTACATAAAGATCAACTAAGAATGATAAAAAATAGTGAACAATGTAAATCTGATTAAATGTATTCTTTTGTAGGTTTCCAACAGAGAAAACCCTAATGAAATTGACATGGTTTAAAGTGCATCCTTTTGGAAATCCAGTTTCGGATGACCAAAGGCAAAATGATTCAACAATGGAATTTCTATTTAAAGGATGTTTTTTAAATTGATAATAGCTATCATACTAACTATTATTGTATTGCTTAGTATTAAATTATACTTACAACCTGTTAATCAAACTGTAAAGTTACATAAGAGAGAGAGTAAAGAAATGTGGAAAAATGAACAAGACTTGTCACCATCTTTTAACACTTTTTTAGCAAGACAATGTTGGTATGCAAAAAGCATGAATGTTTCTAATTGTTGGGTATGTAGTTTAATACCAAAAATAACAGGGTAATGCCTCTAATACCTATTCCACTAAATTCTCTTAGTAGTTGGAGAGTATTAATAAATGAAACAGGAGATCAAGTTATAAATGTACAATTATGTAAAGCAAGAGTACAGTTATCTGCTATAGTGCAGGGGATCACATGTTTTCAACAAAATGGAACTGTTCCAGTGGGTAATAGCAATTGTATTCAAACAATTGAAATGATAAATTTTCACAACCACATACCAGTACGTGGAGTATTTTCTCATGGTTTTCCTATTTTAATACCAATTAAGGGTCAGTTAATATTAAGTGACACAGCAGTATTTCATTTTTCACAAAATGACAAAAATGACTGTAAAACTAATATTACATGTTGGAGAAGTAAAACAGATAAAAACTTTACAGTTGTACATGATAAAACTCCTACTATGGGGCAAGTAAATGGCAGTCTGGTAAATAGCAGTGTTGCTCTATCAGATGGGTTATATTACATCTGTGGTAAATATGCTTATAAATGGTTACCAAAGGGATGGGATGGCACCTGTTATATAGGATTAGTGGTACCAGCAATGCATCATGTAAAAGAGTTACCAAAAGGAAACATTAGAAATACAGAAAGAAAAGGGATATATTACCTGTAATTGAAAGTCCAGAAAATCCAGTAGACACCTTAGATACATCACGTATATATCATCAAAATCTTGATTATATTAAATTAAAAGATATGGATTTAGGAGATGATGTAATCTCTGGAGCAGGTATTTTCCCTTGGTACGGGGCTGCAAAAGCCATCTGGGAACTGAGAAAACTATCTAAACTAGTTGAGGTATTGGCAAATGCCACTTTCAATGCAGTCCTTGACATTACTGTCGAAATGACAGCAATACGAACTATGGTTTTGCAAAATCGAATGGCATTAGATTACATATTAGCATCACAAGGGGGTATATGTGCTTTAATAGGAGAACAATGTTGTACATTTATTCCAGACAAAACAAAATCTGTAAAAGCACATTTAGAAGTGATTGCACAAGTGTCTCAACATACTAGAAAAAACTGGAATGATGACTGGAGTGAATGGTTTAGTAATCTATTTACAGGATGGACAGGAAAAATCACTGTATTTTTAATTTCTTTTATTGTTATTGTAATGCTTGGTTGCATATTATTTACACGTATTAAAGTCTGCTTAGCAAAAGCTAGTCAAGTTACTGTTGTTAATTGTCATAATGAAAAAGTATTACCAAATAATGCTGAATTTATTTCTCTAGTTTAAAATAAAAAAGACGGAATTGTTAGAGTGTGCTCAACAATATACTAAGGTCGAAAGTAACTTTGCTGCAATTATGCAACATAAATAAGGTATAAGATAAAGCTTGCTTGAATGTAGAAATAGAGTTTAGTAATATGTAATTAGCATCCATACTAAATTACCATGGCTTGGAAAAGGAATCTGCTGAATGGACATTTTTCCCTTACAGACTTAAAAACAGGATGTATGCAAGAACAAAAATGTAAAATCTGCTTTTAAAGAATGGACAATAACACTGTGACAATGTGTTTCCTCAAAAATATGTTTTTCTGCATGGAAAACAGGACATGGCACAAGAACAGATGTTCTTAAACAAAGATCCAAATAAAATACAGGATGTTCACACTGTCAGAAAAGCTGATCTCTTACAATGTGTTTCCTCAAAAATATGTTTTTCTGCATGGAAAACAGGACATGCTTATCAGCATTGGCACAAGAACATATGTTCTTATACAAAGATCCAAATAGAATACAGGACAAGGTGTTTCCTCAAAAACATGTTTTTCTGCATGGACAACAGGACACTGTTACAGGATGTTCACACTGTCAGAAAAGATGGTCTCTTACAAGACATTGTTAAACAAGGAAGCTTAGTATTGTTTCTACAGGATGAGCCATTCTCCAAAATAGAATATCAAGAGGAAATGTATATGTTTATGCATGACTAAAACTGTATATAAAGAGCTGTATAAATCCAGTTATGTTAGAGGTATGGTAGGGACTCATTTGTCCTAAGGTAAATGTTATATCTCTCACATCATCTGTACTATATGAGAAGTAAAGTTGGAACAGTACTTTAAGCTGCAACGTTGTTCCGTTTGGATTATTATAAAAAGTTATTTGTTACTGCTCTCTAAAGTTGATGCTGCAAAGTATATTCTCTCATCAGTGTATATTCTGCAAGTTTCTGTATGCAACAGACTGTGAATGCAAATATAACCAAACTTTGAATTTTAGCAGAATCCAGCCAGCAAGACTGAGTGTCTTAAGAACACTTCAAATCCATCACACCAAGCAGTAAGCAGCTCCATGTAATTTTTTCACACAGGAGTTTAGTTATATGTCCTTTCTGTTAATAATGACATTGGCCTGAACATTTAGTCTGTATATCTATCCCCCTTGCTGCATCTGAGATTCATTGCACAAGCTTCTCCTTTATGCTCTCTCTCTGTGCCACTGTGTATATGTTTCAGATTGCTTTCAAACATGGTAATTTCCTCATTTTTTAATTTCTCCAAGACTTTTTGGTTTTCTAATACCATAATGGGAATAGACCCCATTCCTAAATCAAAGTATGATTAAAGTTCATGAAATTAATATTTTTTCAATCTTTGATGTCAGCCAAAAGTGCTCTTCTCAGCTCCCGCAATGTGCCCAGTAATGACTCCTTCTGCACTTCATACGGAGTTACATGCATCGGTAACACATCTAAGTACGATTGTAAATTCTATTTTAAAAGACCCGTTGCTCCTACTACTATTGTAACTGTCTGGGTATCCTTCTACCACAGTGCCTTCATTTCTGCTTGTAGATCCTGGTATTTCATGACTTTGTGTCTCTCTGTATGTAAGATGCTGTAGTCACTGGGTGTAGCAATTTCAATGATCAATGGGACTTTTGTCTTCTTTTCATGGACTATATCTGAACCTACCTGTCGCTGGATTAAATACTTTTTGACTAACCATCCTCAGATGGTTAGACTAGGCCCGTACTTCTCCATTCTCAGTCTAAACACTGGTATTCCACAGTGAGCTGAGCCCCTTTGTGTATACTATTTGCACCCATGACTGTGTCCCCTCTCATTCTACTAATAGCATCATTAAGTTTGCAGATGACACCACAGTGGTTGGACTTATTTCAGGAGGAGACGAGACACATATAGAGAAGAAATTCAAAGACTGGCTGCATGGTGTACTGAGAACAACCTTGCCCTGAATGCTTCCAAAACAAAAGAACTCATAATAGATTTCCGGAGGCACAACGTAGATCACAACCCAATATAAATCAATGGAGACTGTCTGGAAAGGGCTCTTGCCTTCAAGTTTCTAGGTGTACATGTGGCAGAAAATCTCTCTTGGTCCATAAACACCACTGAGGCAGCCAAGAAGGCACAGCAGAGACTCCATTTCCTCAGAACCCTCAGGAAAAACAACCTGCAGGAGACGCTACTGGGGTCTTTTCATCGTTGTTTTATTGAAAGTGTGCTGACATACTGCATTTCCATGTAGTATGCCAACAGCTTGGCAGAAGACAAGAAGGCCCTTCAAAGGATCATTAACACTGCCCAGAAAATCATTGGTTGCTCACTGCCCTCTTTGGTGGAACTCTTCTGCTCTCACTGTCTATGCAGGGCAACCAACATTTTGAAAGTCCCTTCTCACCACTGACATCACCTGTATGAGCTGCTGCCTTCTGGCAGATGGTTCAGGTCCATTCCATCTCAGACAAACAGACTGAAGAACAGTTTCTATGCAGAGCCATACGTGAACTGAACAATGATAAATACTCACAGTGAGGACAGATAATAGCCATTTGCACTATAAGGTATATGTTTACATTTCTGTGCACCTTACCTTATTCCTTTCATGTGCAATTATACCTAAGTGCAATAACTTAGTTGTTTACTGCATTGCATTTTATTATATTGAATTGTTTGGTAATGTATTGTATTGTATTCTCTTATTTATTTATGTTCAATATATGTGAATGCACCTTAGGATGATTGCTATAAATGTTGTTGTACTTGTGCAATGACAATAAAGAAATCTTATCTATCTTATCTATCCATCTATTTTTTAAACTATTGGTAATGAATGATCCCATGTGATATAAACTTCATAATTTTCTATAATGCTTTCCAGTGTTTTTCAACCACTTCAATATTATAATCTTTGCACAGTCGCCAATGCAACAGTCTTGCCACATTATGCCTTTCAGTATACAGTCCTTCTGCCATTAGTATATCACAACCAGCAACAAGATGTACAACTGTTTCCCGTTCTGTTTTACAAAACCTACATTTGTCTGTTTCTCCCACATGTTCAATGGACTTTGTAAACCAGTGTGTACCTAGCCCACTGTCTTGGGCTGTCAATATTAACCTTTCACCTCTTGGTTTAAATTCGTTCTCCTTAACCATTCCTGTGTTCGATCCTGATCAATATAAGGTTGTTCCAAGAGTTTTCTATACTTGTAACTGTATTTGTGCATTTTCCACTATTCTTGCTTTCTCATCTTTTCCTTCCCATTAAGATTGTGATTATCATAACACACCTGCTTAGATGTTTACTGTGAGGTAATGTTTTATAGTGAACTTTTTTGTTTTTATCAGTTGTTTTATACTGAACTTTTTCTGGTTTTATCAACTGTCATGGCTCATCTACTTGAATGCAGGCACCCAGGTATTTATTCTTTATTGTTTTATCTTTTCTTGTTAGCCAGGTGATTCACTTATGTTGTTTAGGCTTGCCAGCTTTCTTTGTGGCTAAAACTGGACTAAGGTAACACCCCTCACATCACCCATAACTCCACCCATTCCCACCCCTCTCCCAATTCATGCTCTGCCCATTTTGTGACATCACTGTGACATTAGCTGATGGTGATGCACTTTTTTTCTGTCCCAGATGCCTGCTTTCAGCCGATTTCTCCCCAGTTGCCATAAACTAAAACTGGACTAAGGTCACACCCCTCGCATCACCCATAAATCCACCCATTCCCACCCCCTCACCCAATCCACGCTCCACCCATTTTGTTACATCACTGTGACATTAGCTGATGGGAATGCCCTCTTTTTCTGTCCCAGATGCCTGTTTTCAGCCGATTTCTTCCCAGTTGCCATAAACACTGTTCAAAACTCTCAGTGTGCATACTGTCTTCTGCTTTACTTCTACAGTGATTACATATATTTGGATTTAATTTAAAACATTTATTTCAAATTTTATAGCAGGGCAGCTGCGGTGGTGAAGCGGTTAGCGTTGTCACCTCACAGCAAGAGGTTCTTCAGTTTGATCCTTGGCTGGGGTGCCTTCTGTGCAGAGTCTGCATGTCCTCTCTGTGGTCACGTGGGTTTCCTCCGGGTGCTCCGGTTTCCTCCCACATCCCAAAGACATGCTGTAGGTGGATTGGACACTCTAAATTGGCCCTAGGTGTGACTGCGTGCAAGTGTGTGCCTTCTGTGGAAGGTTGGGCGCTGGGCTGGCAACTTGACACCGTAAAACTCCACTGCCAATCATGAGTAAACAGGTGATCCACTGTGGCGACCCCTAACCGGGAAAAGCCAAAAGAAGAAGAAGATTTCAAATTTTATAGCACAAACCACTGATACTCATTTGCTAAGCAAAGCAATACAGTCTCACAATGAAAACAGACTTAGCATTAAAACTAAAAGCAAAGAACAACAAGCACAGTATCCACCAATATGTTTTAATAAAAGCTCAAATCTCTGACGTCTCGGCCAAAGCCTTCAAGGAGAATAAAACACTCTCTGTAACATAACCATATATACATCTGAGTATAAAATAATTACACAATTAATCAATTAACTCACTCATCAATTAAGTAATGCCTTCCAGTTGAACTCCTCATTAAGCCCAAAAGGGGACATAGTTTTAAATTTTAAAATGTACAGAGCTTCTTTTTGTAATAAAAGAGTTTTAACATCAATATTACAATATGCAGGAACACTAATTTGTTCTAACACAGTACCTTTGTTTTATTGTCCTTGAAGGCTTTGGCCGAGACGTCAGAGATTTGAGCTTTTATTAAAACATATTGGTGGATACTGTGCTTGTTGTTCTTTGCATTTGGCTGCTTTCGTGGTTTGTTCCTTAGCATTAAAACTACTCTGCCTTTAAATCTCACATTCACCGAAACAGCATTGCACATTGTTTTCCCAAGTTTAGGATGATAACATTTTAAAATGTTCTAAGAAATGACACAGTATTAACAATCATATCTTACATCAATAACACAGAACTGAAAATGTATAGCATGGTCTGAAAATACATGTTTAAAGGACCACTACGTGCTTCCTTAGAAGTTTCCTCGTTTCAAAAACGTTTTTCTTCCCTGTCATTTGACTATGGAACCATAGACCATACACGGTGCTACAGAAAATAACATCTTTGACTGTTTTTCCATTCCCCCTACTGACATCTCCGGTACTTTCTTCCATCTTTAAGCCTGTGACAGTCTCGCAGAGCTATACACTTCATATGGGCGCTGCAGTGGTTCGGTAATAACACCCTTTGTTTTTAATCCCCGTTTTCTCTGTTTTTTCGAATGACCACCCACAAACCACCCTCCTCAGTTTCTTTCACCCTGGCAACTCCCCAGATAATTGAATATGCATTAGATAGTTTTATTATGGCTTGCAGCCAATAAAGTGACAAACTTGGGCATCTGTGGGAACTATTCTGCTCACTGTAGTTGCTGGGTGCATCTATTTTTTTGAGGGATCTTAATCGAAGTTACTGTAATGTGAAGCCGATGATCGCATGGAAGCATTATTTCTTCTTTCAATACAGGTACATTCTCCACTGCCCTTACAGTTTTGTGGGAACTGATTATCTTTAGCTGACAATTATATTTTGTAAAGGTTCTGTAATGCAATCGTGATGTTCTTAGTTTTTAAAGAAACAATCGCATTACAGAAAGCATTATCAATTATTTTGTCTGTTTTTGCCACGTTCCACCTGCTACTTCAATGCTTATTTTTGCTGATACTTATTTTTGATTAAGGTTCTGTAATGCGATGGTCTAATGATCGCATTACAGAACCTTAGTCAAAAACAAGTATCAGCAAAAATAAGCATTAAGGCAACAGGATAGAGCGTTTTAAAAAAGACAAAATAGTTGGTAATCCTGGCAACAGAGTACGAGTGAGATCGATTCAGCAGTTATTTTACACTCGCTAAGCAGCGCATTTGCTGTTTAGCGAGTGTAAAAGTAAAACAAGAATAAATAAGAGATAAGCTTGAACCTGAGTCGCTGAGTCAGCATGCAGTTTGGTGTTTAAGGCTTTGTTTATATCATCATGCTGACTTTTAACAAATTTTATTGTTTCTTTTGGCCTGTATGCTTTACTCTGTGTACTAATGTGAAATTGAGGACCTGTCCTTTTGCATACGTTTTTGCGATTCACATTTGTTTCAGTTTCTGAAGTTTTAATAAAGAAAGGTTAGTTAGACACCAAAGAGTTAAATCTTTCAAATCCTAGCTGAGTCTGGAGTGAGCATCTGCTGTATTTTTTGGAGCACTTTCACTATTTTTAACTGTATTTAGATCAATCAGCTATTTGTCATCATAGCTACATTTATTTAATATAGTACTGTTGACACCGACTCAAAGCATGTGACAATGTGAAAAAGCAGAGAAGTAACTGAAAGGATGTATGAAAATAAAAAAATATGAAGTGATAACTGTCAATAGCTTTATACTAAGAATGCCTTTGTTGCCTTTTTAGCTAACAATATGCAGAGTTGTGACATTTCTCATGTAGAGAAGGAAGAAAACTACAAGGATAAGTAACATAGGTCACACAAAAATCAGCTGATTTATGTTTACTGTAAGATCTGCAAAATCCACTGAAACTAGCTTAACTGAAAGAAGAGAGAGGGTGTTAATAGCAGTTAATCAATTGTTTATATATAAGCATTTACTATAAAATGTGTGTGAATACATATCTGTATAAACTTAATACATGTACATTTTCATAGCTAATTTTCATATACCTTTTTATCTCTGAAAAACTTATATTTTGCTTTTTTGTCCTTTCAGTGTGACTAATCCCACTCACCTACTGGCTACCTCCATTGTTCCTGATATTAGTACTCCACATTTCCCTGCTGGGGGAGCTGGGGATCCCCTCCTTTCCTTATTAGTGGCCTCAAATTATAGTACGACGCTGGTGCAAAGGTCAGATGCTACCAGGCCATCATGTACATCTGTTTCAGTTTTTTTTTTTGTTTGTTTTTTGTTTCACTGCACTCCCTTCTTTATCAGGTGGCCATCAGCAAGCAAAACATCACTCCAGGTCAGATATCAGATAGATCCTGTAAAACACCTGTGCTCCCTTTTAGAATACACCTCTGCACTCCTTGCCATGCATTAGTATTTGTTCTGCTTGTCCCTATGCCATTCCCTGGTCAGCTTAAAGTGCTGTTAAAGCTACAGGATGTCTGTCAGGATCCTCTAACCAAGATCAGCTGTTCAGTGCCACCTCTCACTGGTCATCTCCCACAGAGTGTTCAAGAATGGAATTTGTGTGAGTGCCTCTCACCCACCCATCCACCCATGAGAGGGGGTAAAGTTGTTCACTCACATCTCTCCCTAACCATCAGCCAGGCAGCTCTCAATAAGTCGGCTTTATACTGATTCATCCCCTCCAATCTATTATCAACTGTTCATTCCCATGTCTCTGTCTCTGGCCATCTTTAAGTTAATGTTTGAAGAATAGGATCTGTGCCAATTTCTCCCTACACACTAGATAAGGCATTATCATTAGTTGTTCACTGCCATCTCTCTGCTAGAAGCTGCTAGAGAGTGTGGACTATTGCTATGTCCACCTTGTCTAAAGGTTGGTTAAGCCATGATAATTCCTATACCTCACTGGCCTGTCTACTAAATGGTGCTTCACCAGTGGGGCTCATGTTGTACGACCATTTCTCCCCACCTACCGGACAGGTTGGTCATCATCATCTGTTCACTCCATCTCTCCCTGGTCATCTGCCAGGCAATACCCGAGTGGTGGGACTGAACCTGATCCCACTCCATCTAAAATATGGGTAAGCCATTGTCATTCCTAACCTTCACTGGTCCATCTGCCAGATAGTGCTTCAGAAGTGTGACTCATGTTGTGTGCTAATCTTTCCCCACCCACAGGATGGTTTTGCTGCCATCAGCTGTTAACTCCCATCTGTCTCTCTCTCTCTCTCTCTCTCTCTCTCTATACCCATCTGTCAAGTGGTGCTTAAGCAGTGGGACTCATTATCCCCCTCCCCAGATAAAGAAATGACGGGTAGCACAGAACTGGTTGCTAACTCATATTCACCCCCTACTTTGCTGAGTGTAAACTATAAGAGGTTTGAACTCACAATCAAAATTTGCTGGTGTTACATCCACCACTGCTGCTTCAGAGGGGGAAATCACTGCTAGTACAGTTTGCATTCAAAGGTCAGAGGTGATAAATTTGTGTGGGGACATCTCTCTCTTTTCTCCAGGGTAGTGCGATCATTAAGTTAGTGTATTTATATATGTGGTGTGGTGTGGTGCTGGTGGTAGGGGGAGGTGGATGGGGGGTACTACAACAATTTTGTTTTTTAAATGGTTTCAAGTAGCAGAAGTTTCAAACATTAGTTTCAACTAGCTGAATCTTCAGCTACTAGACAATTGGGGAAACAGATGAAGTAGTCAAAATACCTTTTATCAGTGTACGTTATCCATGACTAAGAAACTGAGGCATAAGAATAAGGGTGATGTGCAGAGCTGTAGTAACTACAGCTGGATAAAATTGATCAGTCACTGCATGAAGTTATTGGAAAGAGTAGTGGAAGCTTGGTTAAGAAGAGAGGTGATGATTAGTGATCAACAGTATGGTTTCATGCTGGGAAAGACCACTACAGATGCGACGTTTGCTCTGAGAGTGTTGATGGAGAAGTACAGAAAAGGTAAGAAGGAGTTGCATTGTGTCTTTGTGGGCTTAGAGAAAGCATACGATAGGGTACCTAGAGAGGAGTTGTGGTATTATATGAGGAAGTCAGGAGTGTCAGAGAAGTATGTAAGAGTGGTGCAGGATATGTACGAGGGTAGTGTGACAGTGGTGAGGTCTGCGGTGGGAGTGACTGATCCATTTAAGGTGGAGGAGGGATTACATCCAGGATCAGCTCTGAGCCCTTTCTTATTTGCAATGGTGATGGACCGGTTGACAGACAAGATCAGACAGGAGGCCCCGTGGACTATGATGTTTGCAGATGATATTGTGATCTGTAGTGAGAGTAGGGACCAGGTTAAGAAGACCCTGGAGAGTTGGAGATATGCTCTAGAGAGGAGAGGAATGAAGGTCAGGAATGATAATAAAGGAGAGGATGAGTGGATTTCCTTACAATAGGGATGTGCTCCCCCTACTCTGGTATCTTTCCTGACTACATTTAAAAAGGGTCGAGATGGACGACCACTGATTGATATTTGGGTAGAGGGGTCACTGTGGAAAAATGTCTTAATAGACACAGGAGCAGCAGTATCTGTCACAAACAGACATTTACCAGTAAATCCTATAAAAAAGGTTTGCATTTCAGCATTTAATGGCACAGGATGCTATGCAGTGAGTAGCCAAAATGTGGACATAAAGTTTAGTCAAGAGGGACAAATATGGAAGGGTGCATTTTTAATGCATCCATCTTGCACAAATACCATTATTGGTATGGACATTCTAGGACCTTTAGGCATAGTAATTGATTTACCTAATGAAATTATGTGGATGGGAGACAAACAACAAAGAGAGGAAGAGCAAAATACAGGTTGCTATGCAATCTCTACCTGACAAACCTGAAAAACCTACAGGCTATATAAATACAGACAGTGAAGATGTATGGAAGCATTTACAACAGCAATTCCCAAATCTATGGTCCAAGTTTCCCAGTGATTGTGGGAAACTAGAAAGCCCAGTAGGAATAGGAAGTGATCAGGACTATATACCACCTTTTCAAAAACAATATCCTATTCCTAGGGAAGCAGAAGAACATATGGAAAAATGTATTGCAGAATGGGAAAGAGAAGGGATTATACAAAAAGGCAATAGTCCTACAAATTCACCAATCTGGCCATTTAAGAAAAAAGATGGTAGTTATCGTCTTGTTATTGATTTATGGAAGGTTAATCAATATACTACTCCTAGAGCGCATTTGATTCCAGGAGCCCCAGAGTTGGCTGCACATATTAAGCCACAAAGTAAGTGGTTTACAGTAATAGGTTTAGCAAATGGCTTTTTTGCAGTGCCACTCAGGAAAAAAGATTGGCCAAGATTTGCCTTTACATTTAAAAACCAGCAATATGTTATGACAAGGTTACCACAAGGGTTTCAAAACAGTCCAGTTATTTTTCATCAGACAGTAGGATCCATTCTACAACCTTTGGAAAAGGATGATTCAGTAATACATTACATTGATGATATTTTAATTCAGTCAGAAACAGTAGAGGAGCATGTACGGCTTCTTAAGAGAGATTTTCATACTTTACAGCAAGCAGGGTTTAAGGTTAAAAGTGAAAAAATTCAGTTTATGACACAAAAAGTTAAGTTTCTAGGTACTATTATAAAACCAACAGGAAGATCTCCTTGCCCTGTATGTGTACAAGGCATTTTACAAATGGAAAAGCCACTGACTTTAGCAGACTTACATAAATTCATGGGAATCATGAATTACAATAGGGAATTTATAGAGGATTATGCAGCCGTGGCTGCTCCCCTATACAAAATGTTACATGAACAAAAGAACTCCACCTTTTTAGAGTGGGGATCTCATGAAGAGGAGGCATTTTCACAGATAAAAATAAAACTAGCACAAGCTACAGAACTAATAGCGCCCACTCCAAGGTTACCATTTGTGTTACAAGCAGCAGCAGGAAAAAACACTGTCTGTGATACTACTACAGGAATGGCCACATGGTAGTGACAACAGAATGGAAAAACATTACCCAGTCACTTTCTTTAGCAGAAAGATGACTCCAGTGGAATTGGGCTACCATCCATGTATAAAGCAGTTATTAGCCATTTACTGGGGTATTAAACAAACTGAATATTTGACCGTATTTTCCAGCATTATAGTACAAACACCACATCAAGCTGTAAAAGCTTTGATAGACAGTTTTGAAATGAATAAAATTACAGATGGTATTAGTCAGGCAGTCTTTGCAAAATGGATGGCACTTTTTGGAATGAAAACTGTTACTATACAGACAGGGGATAAATACCATTTGTCAAACCATATGGGATATGAAGGAAAACAGCATAACTGTTTAGAAAAGATAATGTCACCTGAGGTGCAATTTTTAGCATCTGATTTTGATCACTTTAAGCCATCCATCTTTGTGGATGGAGCACGATATTGGGACCAAGGCAGATACTGGACAGGATTTGCCATAGTTCCAGAGAATCCACAACTGGGTTCTCTTGAACTAATCAAGTTACCAGGGTATATGTCAGCTCAAAGAGCTGAACTGGAGGCAGTATTGTATGTGCTAAAGTATTACAATCCTATTAACATTTTTTCAGATAGTGCTTATGTAGTAAATTCTTTAAGACTACATATGGAAACCTGGGTAAGACGAGGATTTGTGGATAGTGTAGGTAAACCATTATGGCATGCTGAAGTATTAAAAGACATATATAAAGTTATAATAATGTCAAAACAACAAGGACAGTATAGCATCTTAAAAGTAAAAGCACATCAAAAGCCAACCAGTGAAACTTCTGCGGTGGGAGTGACTGATCCATTTAAGGTGGAGGAGGGATTACATCCAGGATCAGCTCTGAGCCCTTTCTTATTTGCAATGGTGATGGACCAGTTGACAGACAAGATCAGACAGGAGGCCCCATGGACTATGATGTTTGCAGATGATATTGTGATCTGTAGTGAGAGTAGGGACCAGGTTAAGAAGACCCTGGAGAGTTGGAGATATGCTCTAGAGAGGAGAGGAATGAAGGTCAGCAGGACTAAGACAGAATACAGTTTGTAGCATGCTACAGACCACCCTCTCAAACTCAGGAACCCCACACAGCCTTCCTGAAGACACTGGAGAGTATGAATGTCTCTCCAAATACCATCATATTGGGAGACTTCAACTACCCAAACATAGACTGGGAGCATTACTCAAGCCTCAACACCCTAGCCCAAAGGTTCCTAGAATTCATAAACTCAAATGCGATGGAACAACTAGTCACCACTCCCACAAGAGGAGATAATATACTAGACCTGATCATCACAAACATGGGGACACAATGCTCCACACCGGAAGTATACCCCTCATTGGTGAGATCAGACCATAAATTAATCTCACTGGAAAACCACATCCCGCCCCCACCCCCAGCACAAAAGACCACAGTGAAGAATTTCTCAAAAGCTGATTTCACACTTCTTAAGACTGAAGTGGTATCCTTCAAGGTCCCTGGGCCAGTGAAAACCACAGCCCACACCACTGAATCCTTTATAAACGCTTTCTATGGACACCTTCAAGAATGCATGGATCATGCAATCCCAAATAAAACCAAGACCCATTCCCCCAAAGGCAGGCGTCCTGTCTAGTGGACCCCAGCCATAAACAAGCTTTACAACAGGAGGAGGAAGCTACTACATGACACAGCAAAATCCCCAAAAGGGAAGGCATCTCTGATCAGTACTAGCAAAAAACTACGATCACTCATAAAATCATCCAAGGCTAACTTCGAGAGAAAAATCGCAAAAAACACTAAAGACAATCACAAGGCCTTCTTTAGTTATGTTAGAAACCTGGGTGGAAACTCCCAGATATGCTCAGAGTTAGTCCAAAATGACAAAAAATACACTGAACCCACAGACATTGCCAACATACTGGCAGACAGGTTCAGTGCAAATTTCTCTCCCCCCTCCCCCCAAAAGGAGAAATATCTATCCCAGCAGAGTGTAGCCTCCCTGACATCTCAGATGCCCAGGTGAGAGCCGCCCTCTCTAAAGCTAAAAACACAGCATCAATGGGACCAGACGGTATCCCGGGTTGCGTGCTACATGAACTCCAAGAGGAACTAAACCCGCACATAAGGCTGCTGTTTAATCTTAGCCTTACTACAGGATACATACCCAAAGAATGGCGTACAGCAACAGTGGTCCCACTCCACAAAGGAGGTGCTTCTTTGGACCCTGGAAATTACCACCCCATAGGCTTGATGAGCCTGGTCTGCAAAGCTATGAAGAGGATCATTATGGATCTCATAAACAAAGTCATTGGGGACCTACAGACACTGGATCCTACCCAATTCAGCTTTGTCAAGGGCAGATCCTGCCTTTTGAACCTGGTTGACTTTTTTGAAACAGTCACCAAGGCCATTGATGAGGGTAAGGCAGTTCACACAGCCTACCTTGATCTTGCAAAAGCCTTCGACACAATACCCCACTCGGGCATCATAGACAAGCTCACCAGCTTAAACATAAACCCATATGTCATAAGATGGGTTGCAAACTGGCTCAAGGACAGAACCCACAAGGTCAGAATTGCTGGAGCCATGTCAGACTCTAAGCCAGTCACAAGCGGTGTCCCACAGGGCTCAGTCCTGGGACCCCTCTTGTTCGGCATTTATTTTTCCGAGGTGCAAGCAAACATAGGAGGGTTGTGGCTAACAAAGTTCGCAGATGACTGCAAACTGGGTGCCATAACTGATTCTCCAGCGGACACAAGCATCCTTCAGAAAGGCCTCATAGAAACAGATAACTGGTGCCAGAACCATGGCCTTAAACTGAACACCAAAAAATGTATAGTCATACCCTTTGGGAAAAACAAAGTACCCACTAATTACCACATAGGTGGTAATCCATTAAGTACGGAAGAAGTAATCAGGGACCTAGGGGACCCAAGTTGACAGTAACCTCTCATTTGACACTCATGTTGCCAAGGTGGTTAGGAAGACCTTCTATATTACCCACCTTATCATGAAAGGATTCACATCTAGATCAAGAGAGGTCATTGTGCCCCTGTACTCTTCCCTTATTAGGCCCATAATTGAGTACAATGCCCCATTTGGGATGTACCTTACCCGACACCTGCAGCAGTTAGAAAGACCCCAAAAGTACCTCACCAAGAGGATCAAGGGTCTCAAACATATGTCATACGCTACCCAGCTGAAGAAACTCCAGCTCTATTCAGTCGCATACCGCCTACTCAGAGGCGATCTATGTCTGACATACAAGGCCATGTCCAATCCGGAATTAATGGACATGCTCCACCTCAGAAAATCCAAATCCACCAGAGCCACGAGAGCAAGAGATTTGAACCTCAACACAGAAATAAATAGGACATGCTGATGGGACAGATTCATAATGCAGAGGCTCCCTACACTCTGGAACAGAATCCCAGTCCATGTTAGGCAGAGCCCCTCACTGACTCTCTTCAAGAGAAATCTTGATGAGTGGACGGGAGATCGTAGGTTTACCCCAGGGGTCACCTCTGTGTCACTACTAGACAGAGGCACAGTAAACTAAACCCTAAATGGGCATAGTATTCTCATTCCAACGGGTGTGTGAATGCGAGGGAGGATAAAGGAATGGTGAGGATGCAGGGAGTAGAGCTGGCGAAGGTGGATACGTTTAAAAACTTGGGATCAACAGTTCAGAGTAATGGTGAGTATGGAAGAGAGGTGAAGAAGAGAGTACAAGCAGGGTGGAGTGGGTAGAGAAGAGTGTGAGGAGTGATTTGTGACAGGTACCAGTCAGAGTGAAAGGGAAGGTCTACAAGAGGGTAGTGAGACTAGCTATGTTATATGGGTTGGAGACAGTAGCACTGACATAAAGGCAAGAGTCAGAGCTGGATGTGGCAGAGTTAAAAATGTTAAGATTTGCACTGGGTATGACGATGATGGACAGGATTAGGAATGAGTACATTAGAGGGTCAGCTCAGGTGAGACGGTTTGGAGACAAAGACAGGGAGGCGAGATTGCGTTGGTTTGGACATTTGCTCAGGAGGGATGCCATAATATGCTGCGACACATCCCATGTGGTCCGTCCATCACTGATCAGCAGAATGACACTCTCAGTATGCACACTCTTCATTGATCCAACACCTATGATGCATTATGTTTCAATAATGCTCTGGATTCAGGTCTGTTCTTTTCTCACTTTGCATGAAATCCTCCTGGGCATATCATGGCATAGCTGATCTCTGTATTATACAAATGTTACTGCTTTATATTCTTCCAAATCATGCTTAAAATATATTTCAGTAGTGGTGGAAACTGGATCCCAATACTGCACAGCCAGAAAGGTGGTTATAAAGGTCATCCTAAATAAATACATGGAAAAGGATAGCTGATTTGACAGCCACAGAAGGGGTACTAAGAGAAATGCTCTCAACCAAAGACAATGCATGGATCACACACACTGAAAAAGCACATAGTGACATACTAAACTTTGCCTGCACCATGGTCAGCTTGCGTAAAGGCTAAAGAATGCTAAGAAGAAGGAAGTGCCTTTCCCCAGTTACAAGGTTACTTGTAGTCACATTGTTTTTTTTTTCTGAATCTATTTCAAGAATGTTCTATTTTCTACACATCTGAGATTCAGAATAAATGTAGGCTCATGTCTCACTCTAACGGAGTTACATTACATGCCCCAGAAACCACTTCTGTGGAACACAGATCAATGCACCTAGAAGCCTAAAGTGACCTAGTCTTCAGAAGTGTCACTCCCAAGTCCAGCCAGAATCTACTTTCAGGCTCCCAGACAGCTCATGCAGACATTATGCTAGACTCTTGTTAACACAACTCATGCAAATACCATGCTGGACTCCTTTACCTCATAACCTTACAGAGGCACTTAGACTGGTGGCAGCTCACAGGCTATGTATTCCTTTTACCTTTTTGTGCAGCAAGTAACAGGACATGAATTTTCTTCAGCCCTTCCTTCTAGAACTAAATCTGCATTTAATGAAGACAACCATTATCACTGCTACAGTCAAACTAGCCTAAAACCATATCTGCTATAAAAAGTACATGTGCTTGTAAAGGGCTTTCTACTCACTCCTTCTGTCCTCCCCTTCCAAGCTGCATTAACTCCAACTGGCCATGACATAGAACTATCTCAACTCTTGCCTGTTTAATCACTCCATCAAACCCTTGCTCCCTAACTTCCCCATGCTGGGATAACCTGGAGTATTCCTTCCCTGTCTGACCAATCAGACTATTACTAGGCCATTATGTCACATGGCGACTTTCGTGCATTTGAATAAGTGAAAAGACTGGTAAAAAGCGCTCAAAAATGGAAAGATTACAAATTTTCCTGTTGAAAACCAGGGTAGAGTGAGGATTTTGAATATGCCCTTTTCCAAAGTAGTGTAATCTCAGAGTTAGTTTATATATATAAGGAGCAGGGCATGTATGGGATGTAGTGGAGCTTATGTCCCTGCAAAAAAATATATTTTCTTTGCATTGTTTAAGTATTTGATTTCTGAACAATTATGTTTACTTTGTACTCACTGTTTATTTTATTTAAGGACTTGTAGTAAAAGTGTGTGTGTGTATGCATGTGTGTGTGTGTATGTGTGTGTGTGTGTGTGTGTGTGTGTGTGTGTGTGTGTGTGTGTGTGTGTGTGTGTGTGTGTGTATGTGTGTGTGTGTATGTGTGCGTGGACACGCTTGTGTCTGTGCTTGTTGGATGGTGCCACATTGAACAAAGGAGCTGAGCTAGAGTGGAACCTGTGCTCTTTATGGATGATCTTGTGTCTGTAAAGTGGAGTTGCTGCACCTACTGTTAGGTAGCCAGAACTGACATCTCCTGCTACTTCAACCCCCCATCTGTTGCAGCATTTTGTTTTTTTGATAGAGGTGGTCAATGCACCTGTACACTGTGTGTCTGTGTGTGTTTTTGTGCATGGATTGTGTAAACGAGAATGATTTGACATGGCAGGGATGGAGCCTAACCGCTTATATCGAGAGACTGTGAGGTGCCCATAGCTGACATCAGCATCACATGTTGAATCAGTGTCTTATGGAGAGATGGACAAATGAACATGGTTTATGTGTACATTGTTGGTATTTGAGGTTACCATGGGTGGTGTGACAGAATGATCGAGCCTGCCTAGGCTAACAGGTAACCGCTTAGGTGAAACCTTGTAGTCAGTGTAGTGTGCTTTCCACCACTTATGCTTTCTTGGGTTTTGCCTGCTTTCATTTTGAGAACCTCATAGAGTATGTAAAAATGACTGTCAAAATTACCATAGGAATCTTCTTTTTGGCACCAGTGATGAGCAGTTTTGTCAAACTTGATAAGGTTTAGAAGATATACAGAGAAGCTCTCATATTGTTTTAACCTTTTGCCTAAATTTTCCAAAGGAAGTTTGGCTCAGTTTTCCCATTATATCAAACAAACAAACCATCTCAGCAATATTATCATACGGAAACCATAAGAAAGAGTAGTGGGGAGGTTGCAGAATGCACGCAATGGAACCCCTGACAATCTATGTGGAGTGACTGATGTCAGAATGGATATGTAAAGGGCACTTTGCCACTACCCTCCCTGACACTCTCTTACACTATCTTAAGAGTGGGATTCTCCGATTCTGTTTCTGACAACTTCTATTAGAGTGATTCAGTAGCAAGAAATCAGACTTGTACAGTACAGTGTAGCACATCCAGGGGACCTAAGCTGTGTGTCCCCTACTGTCCTACAACACATGCCTCATTGGGAGGGGGTTACATGAGTAGTTGTCTATACCCATCAATGAAAAAAGAAGCCAAATAAGTGAATTTGCCTAGAGATAAGCTTTGGATCTCAACAGAATCTCATGTGCCCTTCTGGAAAACATGACTAATATCTAGGCCAGCGGAAGAAAATGTATTGTGAACCAAACCTGACTTGAGTATTAATCTGTATCCTTACTTTTAAAAAATGGTTTCCTCTGTGGTACTTCTCATGTCTTCTCTGATACTATTGTTTGGATTCCTGTGAATGTGCTAAGCAGTTGCCTGACTTAGAGTTCACATGAATATGCATAACACCTCCATCATCTTTTGTGGATGAGCAGTGAATTGAAGTTAGACTGAGGAGTCATGATGTCTGCATAGTCAAGTCACCTTAAGTACAGAAGAAGTAATTAGGGACCTGGGGACCCAAGTTGATATCAATCTTTCATTTGACAACCACGTGGCCAAAGTGTTTAGAAAAACATTTTATATAGCCCACCTAATCATGAAGGGATTCACATCTAGATCAGGGGAGGTCATCGTGCCTCTCCCTCATCAGGCCCATAACTGAGTACAATGCCCCTTTTGGAATGTACCTTACCAGACACCTGCAGCAACTGGAAAGACCCCAAAAGTACCTCACCAAGAGGATCAAAGGGCTCAAACAGATGCCATATGCTGCCCGGTTAAAGAAACTCCAGCTCTACTCAGTGGCATACCACCTGCTCAGAGGCGATCTGTGCCTGACGTATAAAGCCATGTCCAACCCGGAATTAATGGACATGCTGCACCTCAGAAAATCCAAATCCCATCGAGCTATGAGCTCGAGAGACTTGAACCTCAGCACTGAAATAAATAGGACATGCTGGAGGGACAGATTCATAACCCAGAGGCTCCCTTCACTCTGGAATAAAATCCCAGTCCAGGTTAGGCAGAGTCCCTCATTGACTCTCTTCAAGAGGAATCTTGATGAGTGGATGGCAGATCGTAGGTTTACCCTGGGTATCACTTCTGTGTCACTGTTAGACAGAGGCACACTATACTAACCACGAAAAAGGGCATAGCAAAATTAATTTAAAATGGGTGGCGAAAGCCAAACACACTTTGGCTAGGCTTATAAATGCCCTAGGGCAGATAGCGTAGTATGAACCTATGAACCTTCTCAGCATGATACCTGTTAGCTCTGCTTGCCCTTTCCTGTTGTGAGCATCAGTCTTAGTTATTCATTAGGCTTCACAGGTTAGCCACTGTGAGCTGAGAGACATGAAAGCTGTCTTATCTGCAGAACTGATCTGTTTTTCACATTAGAGAATGCCTTATGATGTTGTGTCTTTATGCATTGCTGTTGCCAAGGGCAATTTGCGCATTTGCTGTCTTTACTGTACTTTGAAGTTACAGATTAGTTGTTTAAAGTGAAAACTTTACATTTTTGGACCCCCTTCCTTTTGATGAAGCCATGGCCCTTCCTTGTGGTCCATCTGCATTGATTGTTGGGTATAATCCTACTATGTTTGGAGTCCCTATGCAAAATGGCCATTATATAAATCCCTCACTCTCTCTTTCTCTCTCTCTCTCTATATATATATATATATATATATATATACACACACATATATATATATATATATATATATATATATATATATATATATATATATATAGAGAGAGAGAAAGTGTGTGTGTGTGTGTGTGTGTGCAAGGCAGACATGCTACTGCAAAGTGCATGTGTGTGTGTGTGTGTGTGTGTGTGTGTGTGTGTGTGTATATTTATGCATACATGTGTGTAGTGTCCATGTATATATATATATATATATATATATATATATATATATATATACAGCACGCACACACACACACACACACACACACACACACACACACACACACACACATGTAGAATATGCTTATCTATACATCAAAAAAAAAAAAAAAAAAAAAAATATATATATATATATATATATATATATATATATATATATATCTATCTATATATCTATATAGGTTCATAGGTTCATACTAGGCTATCTGCCCTAGGGCATTTATAAGCCTAGCCAGAGTGTGTTTGGCTTTCGCCACCCATTTTAAATTAATTTTGCTATGCCCTTTTTCGAGGTTAGTATACTGTGCCTCTGTCTAACAGTGACACAGAAGTGAAACCTGGGGTAAACCTACGATCTCCCATCCACTCATCAAGATTCGTCTTGAAGAGAGTCAATGAGGGACTCTGCCTAACCTGGACTGGGATTTTATTCCAGAGTGAAGGGAGCCTCTGGGTTATGAATCTGTCCCTCCAGCATGTCCTATTTATTTCAGTGCTGAGGTTCAAGTCTCTCGAGCGCATAGCTCGATGGGATTTGGATTTTCTGAGGTGCAGCATGTCCATTAATTCCGGGTTGGACATGGCTTTATACGTCAGGCACAGATGGCCTCTGAGCAGGCGGTATGCCACTGAGTAGAGCTGGAGTTTCTTTAACCAGGCAGCATATGGCATTTGTTTGAGCCCTATGATTCTCTTGGTGAGGTACTTTTGGGGTCTTTCCAGTTGCTGCAGGTGTCTGGTAAGGTACATCCCAAAAGGGGCATTGTACTCAATTATGGGCCTGATGAGGGATGAGTAAAGAGGCACGATGACCTCCCCTGATCTAGATGTGAATCCCTTCATGATTAGGTGGGCTATATAAAATGTTTTTCTAACCACTTTGGCCACGTGGTTGTCAAATGAGAGATTGCTATTAACTTGGGTCCCCAGGTCCCTAATTACTTCTTCTGTACATAATGGATTACCACCTATGTGGTAATTTGTGGGCACTTTGTTTTTGCCAAAGGGGATGACTATACACTTTTTGGCGTTTAGCTTGAGGCCATGGCTCTGGCACCAGTTGTCTGTTTCTATGAGACCCTTTTGGAGGATGCTTGTGTCGGCTGGAGTGTTGATTATGGCACCCAGTTTGCAGTCATCTGTGAACTTAGTCAGCCACAGTCCTTCCGTGTTGGCCTGTACCTCCGAGAAATATATACCAAACAAGAGAGGTCCCAGGACTGGGCCTTGTGGGATGCCACTTGTAACTGGTTTGGAGTCTGACATGGCTCCAGCAATTCTAACCATGTGGGTTCTGTCCTTGAGCCAGTTTACAACCCATCTAGTGACATAGGGGTTTATATTTAAGCTGGTGAGCTTATCTATAATGCCCGAGTGGGGTATTGTATCGAAGGCTTTGCAGGTCCAGGTAGGCTGTGTGGGCCACCTTCCCCTCGTCAATGGCCTTGGTGACTGTTTCAAAGAAATCAACCAGGTTTAAGAGGCAGGATCTGCCCTTAACAAAGCTGAACTGGGTAGCATCCAGTGTCTGTAGGTCCCCAATATCTTTATTTATGAGGTCCATGATGATCCTTTCCATAGCTTTGCAGACCAAGCTAGTCAGGCTTATGGGGCGATAGTTTCCAGGATCCGTTGAGGCACCACCTTTGTGGAGAGACCACTGTTGCTGTACGCCACTCTTTGGGTACATATCCTGTAGTAAGGCTGAGATTGAACAGTAGTTTTATGTTTGGGTTTAGCTCTTCTTGGAGTTCATGTAGTACGCAGCCCGGGACACCGTCCGGTCCCATTGATGCTGTGTTTTTTGCTTTGGAGAGGGCAGCTCTTACCTGAGCATCTGAGATGTCAGGGGGGCAGCACTCTGCTGGGATAAATATTTGCCCTTCTGGTGGGGGGGGGGGAGTTTGCGCTGAACCTGTCAGCTAGGATGTTGGCAATGTCTGTGGGTTCGGTGTATTTTTTGTCATTTTGGACTAATTCTGAGCATATCTGGGAATTCCCACCCA
The DNA here is from genome assembly GCF_019279795.1 of Protopterus annectens. Taxonomy (NCBI): domain Eukaryota; kingdom Metazoa; phylum Chordata; order Ceratodontiformes; family Protopteridae; genus Protopterus; species Protopterus annectens. Next base: position 814,114,245 of record NC_056734.1, on the reverse strand, counting down.
GGTTCCTAACATAACTAAAGAAAGCCTTGTGATTATCCTTAGTGTCCTGTGCAATTTTTCTCTCGAAGCTGGCCTTAGACAAGTGCCCGTAGTTTTTTGCTAATACTGATCAGAGATACCTTCCCTTTTTGGGATTTTGCTCTATCATGTAGTAGCTTCCTCCTTCTATTGTATAGTTTGTTTATGGCTGGGGTCCACCAGACAGGATGTCTGCCTTTGGAGGATTGGGTCTTGGTTTTATTTGGGATTGCATGACCCATGCATTCCTGAAGGTGTTCATAGAATGCGTTTATAAAGGATTCTGTGGTCTGGGCTGTATTTTCCACAGGCCCGGGGGCTTTGAAGGATTCCACCTCGGTTTTGAGGAGTGTTAAATTTGCTTTAGAGAAGTTTTTCACTATGGTTTTCAGGACAGGGGGTGGAGTCAGGATGTGAATATCCAGTGAGATTAGTTTATGGTCTGATCTTACCAGTGAGGGATACACTTCTGGTCTGGAGCATAGAGTCCCCATGTTGGTGATGATCAGGTCCAGTATGTTTTCCCCTCTTGTGGGAGTGGTAACAAGTTGTTCCATAGCATTTGAGTTTATAAATTCTAGGAACCTTTGGGATAGGGTGTTGGAGCTAGAGTAATGCTCCCAGTCTATGTTTGGGTAGTTGAAGTCGCCCTATATAATGGTGTTTGGAGAGACCTTCATATTTTCCAGTGTTCTCAGGAAGGCCGAGTGGAGTTCCTGGGTTTGGGAGGGTGGTTTGTAGCAGGCTATAAACTGGAAGACAGTTTTACCCACTGTTAGTTGCACATGGATAGTCTCTGATGCTTCGTGCTGTGCCACCAACCTGGAGGTGTGGGTATCTTTGACGAATATTGATACTCCCCCTCCTTTTGTTGTACGGTCCAAGTTTTGGGGCTGAAAAGCATGGTATGAGGTATAACCTGGTAGTGCTGGGGTTCTCTCGGGAGCCTTGAACCAGGTTTCTGTTACTGCACAGATATCGATGTTCTCCATGCTAAGGAGAGTTTCGAGTGCATGCATTTTGAGGTTTAGGCTTCTCACATTGAGTAGCATTACTCTTAGTTTCTTATCCCTTGTGATAGCTATGAAGGTGGGTTTGGCTTTTGAGCCTTGCCTAAAAAAGGCACTATGGGGGTAGCAAGAGCCTTTGCCAATATCCGAAAGCGCAAGGGTGACAGGTGCAAGCCGTCCCTAGCGAAGCTTCGTGGCTTGTCAAGCATGTCATCCTAGGCTGACAGGCATTGGATCCCCTTTGAATGACACCAATACTTAAGCCAATTGTTGAAATTGATCATCTTGTCTTCATATTGTGGCATCATTCTTGGTGAGGGTAAGATGCTACTCAAGGTCATGGTCATACCGGCCTGGGCTACATGCTCAGAGAGCTCCTCTATGTCTCTTTTCATGTAGTCCAGGGAGGTAAGTCTCAGGTCATTCACACCAGCATGGACAATGACTGAGTCATATTTGTACTTGCCTTGGAGTGACTTGAGTGCTTGTGTTATGTGGCGGATCCTAGCGCCCGACAGGCAGCTCATCATGACCTTCTCCTTGTTCAGCATGGTGAGCGGGACGTCTGTGTGCCTGACGATAGACTCACCTATTACAAGTGTATCAGGTGTGTTGTTTAGCCTTAAGGGCTGTGACTGTTCGGCACACTGGCTTTGTAAGCTATGTGCTGCACGTGTTTTGTTTTGGGGTAGCGGTTGCTTGGGTGTCTGCTTTGGAGGTCTCTGCTGCTTAGGCAGATTTTTATTTAGAGTTTCCGAGTATGTTTTTGTGTGTTTATGTGTTTGGTTTGCTGTCGTGGTAGGTCTATGTGAGACTGGAATTGTAGTGAGCGTGGTTTCCTTCTCCTCCTGACTGGTTTCGCCAGTACTGAGTTGAGAGAGCTTAGCCTCCAGTATGGCTATATGGTTGCATCTCTCACATGTGTTGGAATTTGTTGGGAGGAGAAGAGGGTTGTCTGTGTACATGAGGCAGTTGTAACATTGCCTCAAGATTCCCAGATTCACCAGCTGGACCGGAGAGGAGATTGACAACTGACCTTTGGACATGCTATAATAGTATTGGGAATTCCTTTATAATTGAAAAAAAAAGGGCCAATGGGGAACGAGGTACTCAAGGGGAGTTTGTGAGGGTGTAGTGCTTTTAATATTTTAGTGCTGACTTATATAATTGCTTTAGTGAGCAAGTGCCAGGTAACTTAAATGCAATGTGTTTCAGGTAACTTAAATGCAAAAATGACAAACAGTAATTTTCTTTCAAGTGAAACAAGGAAATAAGTACAGTAAGCAATGCAGATATCACTAGGGATCCACAGAAGCACTGAAAAGCCGCATTTTAGGTGGAATTAGTGTTTCGGGGAAATAACAAGCAAACAAACA
>NC_056734.1:814010605-814108105 GCF_019279795.1 Protopterus annectens | reverse complement strand
ACTGGGTCTGAACTGGACTGGCACCCACCATTTTAAACAGCAGCAGCTAGCGTCACCCATAGCTGTGTCTGCATCGCTTTGGGGAGAGGAGAGACATGGGTGGAATCCCAGGGGTCTATTTTTTTGTTTCCCACCCGGCTATCCATGTCGTACTTACAAAGGGGTAAACAGGTACTCTGCTTGATGTGGAGAGGGACCCTTTTCCATAGTTGAGGGAGTCTCTGAAACACAATTCTATCCCACCAACAAGCCTGGTTGATGTCTCAGACCATGTTGAGGCGGCACGTGCAGGTTACTCAAGGGGAGCTTAACTTGCGGATGTGCAGCAGTCCCATCAAGGTGTGATCCATGATCTCCTAGTATGCCAGACAGAGGTCACCTCTGAGGAATCTGTATGAACCTGAGTAGTGGGATATCTCTGTATGGTAGATGTTTTGAGGCCCTGGATACTCCCGGTGAGGAACCACTGTGGTCTCTCCAGCTGCTGCATGTGCTTTGCTAGGTACATGCTGAAAGGTGAGTTGTACTCTATAAGGGGCCTTATAAGGGAAGAATGCAGGGATGCTATGACCTCCTTGTCCCTGGATGAGATAACCTTACTTATGAGGTGGGCCATGTAGAAGGCTTTCGGTACCATGAAAGCAACATGGTGGTCAAAAGTCAGGTTGCTATCAACCTGTGTGGCACAATCCCTCACGAATGATTGAGCACTTAAGACATTGTTATCAATGTGGTAATTTGTAGGGACATCACTCTCCACAAAGGGGATGATGATGCTTTTTTTGGTATTGAGTTTGAGGCCATGTTTGTGGCAACAGTCATTTGTCTGAGTGAGTCCCTCTTGGAGTATGTCCACATCACTAGGGGAATTGATGACAGCACCCAACTTGCACTGCTATGCAAACTTGTGGCCCACTGGTTTTGGCCTACACCTCATAAAATTATATCCCAAATAACAGAGGTCCCAAGACCAAACCCTGGGGTATGCCGCTTGTTGCAGGTCTACGGCTTGAGGTGACTTCCCCTATTTTGACTATGTGGTTCTGTCAGTGAGCCAATTTGTTATCCATCTGGTAACATGTGGACTGATGCCTAGTTGAGTGAGTTTATCTATTTTCCATGAGAGGGGAATAGTGTCAAAGGCTTTTGCCAGGTCAAGGTAGGTGGTATGCATCTTCTTCCTCTCATCCATGGCTTTGGTGACTGTCTCAAAGAAGTTGACAAAATTTAGCAAACATGACCTACCCTTGACAAAGCCTATGTCCTTGTTGATGAGGTCCATGATAATCTGTTTCATGGCCTTGCAGATCAGGCTAATTAGGCTGATGGATCTCTCATTTCCCAGATCGGTGGATGTTCAACCTTTGTGTAAAGGGATAACACTGGCTGTCCTCCACTCACCTGGGGTGAAGCCAGTACTCAGGTTTGGTTGAATATGGTGCCTAATGGTGACACAAGCTCCTGTTTGAGTTCATGTTGGATGCAGCCTGGGATGTTAGCAGGTGCCATGGAGGCTGTATTTTTTTCACTTTGAGAGAGCAGTGATAACTTGTTCTCTCGATTTAAGGGGAAGGAGGCAGACACAAGGGATGTCCTGGTTTACTGAAATGGGGGAGCAGAGAGGTTCAGATTTCACTGAATCTGTCAGCCAGCAAGTTTGCTATATCTACGTAATTTGTATATGTGTTTTCCTTGACCACCAGTTCTGAACAGATCTGAGTGCTTCCTTTGAGGTTGCGGACATATGTCAAGAAGGCCTTATGATTGACTCTAGTAGATGTGGCCGCCAATTTGGACCCTACGTTTGCTTCGGGGGATTTCATTACTGCTCTTATTTGCTTGTTCAAACTAAGGAGACATTGCTTCCAATTGGGCACCTGCCCTTCTTGGTCTTGGACAGCAATTTTTTCTCTTTGTTATAGCAATTATTTATTGCAGATGTCCACAAGACAGGTATAAGTGTGTAGAAATACTGTTACATTGTAAGTCTGCCTTTGTGAATATATATGTGTGTGTGTGTGTGTGTGTGTGTGTGTGTGTGTGTGTGTGTGTGTGTGTGTGTGTGTGTGTGTGTGTGTGTGTGTGTGTATGTGTGTGTGTGTGTGTGTGAGTGTGTGTGTGTGTGTGTGTGTGTGTGTGTGTGTGTGTGTGTGTGTGTGTAGTATATATTGTGTAAATTGAGTTAAACACATCAAAGCAACACTTGACTATTAGTTTGTTCAAGGTGAGTCGGGTGTCAGTGGAGTGTGCTTACTGTGACAAAGGTTTATTTTCCTGAGGTAATATCAACAGCAACAGTCAAGTGTAGCTGTTTGATTGCTGCTTAGTGGAAAAGTTGGCAAGGCAGCATGCTCTGCTGGTAGCGTGAGTGTGTTGGTGTGAGACTGTGTTGGTGTGTGACTGTGTTGGTGTGTGACTGTGTTGGTGTGTGACTGTGAGCGAGTGTGTTGGTGTGTGACTGTGAGTGAGTGTGTTGGTGTGTGACTGTGAGCAAGTGTAACGTTGAACAATGTAGTTGAGCTGCACTGGCACCAACCCTGTTTAGGGATGACATGATGTCAGTGCAGTGGGCTTGCTGCAACAAGTGTTGGGTGCCCTGAACTGACATCAACTGCAGATTGGGTGGCCCACAGTTGTTGCAGCACTGTTTTGTGGAGATGTGGGCAATGCCGCATGGTTCACTGCTACATTTTCTCTCAGTGTGTGTGTTTAGCATGGGTTGTGTCAAAGAGAATGACGTAGCACGGCATGGATGAGACCGGCCCTCTTAAATGGAGTGACTGTGAGGTGCCCAGATCTGACATGGATGTGCGATTATTGAAAGAGAAATATTTTCCAAATTATTCTAAGTATACAGCAAATAGAAAATTCAATAATATTTCTTTTTGAATGGGCAAGCTAATAGTGTTATTTTTATTGGGTGTCCTGGGTGAACAACACTAACAAATGGTTTATTGTTGCATCGCCAGATACATTACAATTTTTTGAATTCCACAGAGTTTGGCTGATTTTCATCTGTGCTGGTCACCTGAAATTGTTTTGTTTAGTATCAGTAATGACAAGAATGGTGCACTGCAGTTTGCTGTCCATATTCTTATACAGAAACGTGGAAATGTCGAAAGATATTGGGGAAGAATCCTTTTTTTTTATCTTAAGGATTTATGTGCTTCTTTCTAAAATACTGAATCTTGTTTCACATTCATTGACTTCATTAATTCATTTTTAACAGGGAAAATATATTTCAGATTCTAATTAATCAGTTTATGTGCATTTATTTTAGGGCAGTACTTTCTCAGTTGATTTGCTGCTCTTGCAATGGCTGGAGTTCAGCCCCATTTGCTATTTGAGAAACACAGACTCACAAACCTCGCCATAGTATTAGCTTTAGTGTCTTGGGTACTTTCAGTTCAGTTAATTTCTTTGATTTATTTTAGTAAATAATCCTGGCATGATCTGAGTAATGTGTAAATCCCTCTTATTTACTTGTGTTACAATATTGAACTTATTTACTGTAAGACCTGGAGTTCTTTTCCAATGAGTATATAAACTGATGGTGAGTGCTGCAGACGGGTATTGGGACTTGTGCATTGGTGGACAGCTATTGGGAGTTGTGTTTGGTGGACAGGTATTGGGAGTTGTGCATTGGTGGAGAGGTACTGGGAGTTGTGCATTGGTGGACAGGTACTGGGAGTTGTGCGTTGGCGGACAGGTATTTGGACTTGGGCATTGGGGTTAGGTATTGGGAGTTATGTGTTTCGGGTAGGTATTGGGACTTGTGTGCTGCAGGTACATATTGGGAGTTGAGTCGCTGCTTTTCACTGTATGTAGAGGTATGAAATGTGTAAGGTGGATGTGTTTTTGAGAGTGTGTGTGTGTGTGTGGCTGTATGGTTGTGGTAGTGAGATCAATTAGGGGAGAGGTAGGATATGTTTGTAAATATGGATGGATGAGGGGTGGGTGCATGCATGAGAACAGGACAGGAAGGTGTTGGATGCTTATTGAATTCATGTGTGCATGTATTTGTGGGAATGTGTGTGTCACTGCCATACTTATACAGGTTGTGCAGCATGAAAGACTTATGGGGAACACTAGTCACTGGGGTCACACTTAAATAATATCATACTCCCTTAAAGATCATAGAGTGCAAACACACATCTTCACACTACACCAGTCATTACAGAAGAGACCAAACACATAGAGCTACATATTCTGAGGCTCTTTAAAGTAACTTATCTAAATTGCAAAGGCTTTCTAGGTGTAACACAAGTACCCTCATCAAATTCACAAACATACAATGCAGGCAGCAGTATCCATGAAACATAAATCTAAGAGTCACAGTGTTTAATTTCAACTGGTAGGTGGGCATAACTGGCTTAGACAGTATAACGCTAAGGTCACATGAATGGACAATGAACAAATATATCAGCATTCTGTAGAGTTTAAGGACTACTCCTCAGGGAACAGCACAGCCATTGCCACTTTATGTTAATATACAGCTAGGCTCTTCATGTTAAACTTATTGCATTCATGAATAGCAAATAATCCCAGTATACTGCTGGTCACCAGTACATGTTTTGTATAGGGTCAATAGAGGGCCTTTGTCAGCTGGTGTGGATGCTCAGAGCTGGGATGTAAGGCAGTACTTTCAAGAACTGCATTTCTATTGACACACAGTATGTGTAAATCATTCATAGTCGCAGGTGTTATTATACCATATGGTCTCAGTCATTTTCTAATGTTTGCCATTTTATTGCCAAGCTGCACTTTCATGGTGACTGTATGATATTCCTTGGATGGTCTTGAGAAGAAAAGTGTTATTATCCTCACAACATAAATAAGGCTATTAGAATGCATCTGCTGTATGTTGTGCTATCAACCACCAAGACTGCATGCACAGAGGGATGTAAAACAAGGGCCTTATACTCCACACCTCCCAGACATGCTGTAGATGTTTTGGGCAGCAGACTGGTTCATTACTATGGACTCAGCAGTACATTAAGGTTTAGAGTGGGAGGTTGACATAATGCTTAAGGTGTTTAGCTTACAGAGACAAGGTGCATGCAGGGTTTGATTCTCATATGGAATAATTGGCTTGGCTTAAAATTGCCCACAAGGGTAGTTAGCCTAGTACAAATGTATGACCCTGTGAACCTAGAGTTCATTCTTCTGCAACATTCACTAATTGTCTAAAGTCTGCATATTCATGCAGTCTTTGTATTTCATGCCTCCTAGCTACCTTGTACATCTCCTTGGTAGCATGTTGAGTCATTGGTATGATCCATGAGTCACAGTTCCAGGGTCTGTGGTTCAGTGCTGATATAACTACATGTCCATCCCGATGGTACTCTCTCTTTCTTCCACCCCCAGTGCTGGCTGCTTTGTGGAGGTAGATTCCCCTGTTAGAACTTCTTAGGTCCTTTGTTTAAGTCAGCTGGCTATCCAGTAGTTTATGTACAGGATCATACTTAGTGTAGTTAGCCATTCTAAAATGCCCTAGTGGAATGTTGTGTCAAATGACTTGGCCAGGTCGAGTTATGCAGTATGCACCATTACACCCTCATCCATTGCTTTGCTGACCTGCTTGAAGTAAGCAACATCTACACTTGACAAACCTGAAATTATATGGGTCAATTGTTTATAGATTATCTATGTCATCATTCAGGCTAGCAATTATTATTCTCCTGATTTTGCACATCAGGCTATTTAGGCTTATGAGTCAATAATTCGCCAGGTTCTCAAATGGCCCATGTTTATGCACCAGGACAACTGTTGCAGTCCTCCTTTCATTTAGCATGAATCCAATTTGGAGTGTGTGGTTAAACAGTGATTATAGTCAGCCCAACAGCTCATGTTTCATGTTGTGATGGGTATTATTGGGACCCACAGATGCTGTGTTCTTGGCCTTGGAGAGCCATTTGAGCACTTGCTTTTTCTTTGATAGCTGATGGAGTTATGGATATTGGCATTTCCTGAGGGACTTCAGGCAGTGAGGGGGGATTAAATCTGGAGCTGAATTTGTTGGCCAGGAGGTTAGCTATATCCTCTGGCTCTGTACAGGTGGCATGGCATCATTTACAAATAATTCAGTACATTGCTTTGTATTGCCTTTGAGGTTGACATAGGTGAAGAAAGCTTTGTGATTGTCCTTGGCCTTGGATGCTAATTTTACTTCAAATATGCCTTTGTTAGATTTGACTAGCTCACCGACTTGCTTGTTTTGGTTGATGAGGGAGTTTTACCTTGCTGGACGTTGTACCTATTACTTTTTGGCATGCATTTCTTCCTTTTGTTGTACACCTCATTGATGAGATTTTACTAGGATGGCTTATGTTTTGATCTTGCTTTTAATGCAAGTAGGTACAGCTGTCTCTATGCACCTATTAATATGATTATACAGGGTTTCTATGAATGATTCCTCATAGGCAGCAGTGTTTTCATAGTTTGTGGCATCTTAAAATTTGGCCAGAGTGTCAGTTATTAGGAGAAAGTTTGCCCTAGAATAATTCCTAAAAGTTCCAGGGTTAGCTGGTGTGTTTGTTTTTACCCTTACTTCAAAGAAGACGCCCTGATGGTCTGCCCAGAACAGTGAGGACATTACTCTGGGGGAGGGTGAAATATTTCTGCCATGTTTGTGAGGACCAGGTCAATATTTGCACCCCTAGTGGGTGTACAGACTAAACGGTCCATGGTGTTTGCATATACAAAGTATAGCAATGCTAAGCCTGCATGTTAATGGATCCTTATATTAGAGCAGTTAAAATCACCCTTGAGTATGGTATTGGATCGAATGGGGACTCTCTCCAGTATATTTAAGTATGTATTATGGTTTTCCAAGGTCATCGAGAGGGACCTATAATTGCAAGGATATGGCCTGGTTTCCTGAGCTGGCTTAGCTATATCAATAGGTTTATCAAGTTGACAAATTTCTAAAAAAGGAAGTATGGGGTGGACAACATTTTAACTAATATTCAGAATCCCAGATGGGGCCAAGTGCAGACCATCCCTGGCAGCAGTGTGGTCTGTCAGTCATATCCTCTCATGCTGACAAATATTGTAGCCCATTTAAAAGATACTGTACTCAAAGCCATTTATTAAAGTCAGTAATTTTCTTTTTATATTGCGGCATTATCTTTGGAGAAGGCAGAATGCTAGGCTCACACTGGCATGGGGCACATAGCCCAAGAACTCCATAATGACTATCTTCATGTAGTCCAGAGAGGTACTTCTCAAATTGTTTACTCCCACTTGGACTAAGAATGAGAGTGAGTCATAGCAGAACTTCTAGCTCAACTTACATATTTTTTTTTTCATTTTAGCTTAGCACTGTCAGTTATCTATGCTCCCAGTGCTGTTACAAGTGTTTTCTGACAGCACCATAATGATGTGGTACATAAACTACGCAGGATCATACCCTCTGTCTATACTAGCCATGGTAGCCTCCGATATAAATTTTCAGTGCAATTTCACTCTGCAGGCATCTTATATACACTCAAAATCTTGTGGCAGAGAAGCTGGGCAGGACCAGGACAGACTCTCATGAATGGAAACTGAATCGGGATCTTCCTGGAATTAATTCATCTGTGAGGAACATCTCTAACAAATCATTTCACCACCACCAACAGCCAGTTTAATAATTTCAGCTCCAGGACTTCATGCAAAAAGACAGGGAAACCAAATATTAATTTTCTTAGACAGGAATGATCCTTTTCTAACAATATCCATAGCCATTTTGAAGATACATAAGGACTCTACAAATATCATTGTGGTGACTCTTCTCTGACCCAGGCAACAGCAGTTTTTGTTCAGTTGGAAATCCAGCCATCCAGAATCCATGTTTCTTATTCTGCACATTGGGATCAGTGTGTCTTTTCAACAGTGACAGTCTTCTAGAGGCAGTGTTTGCACCACCTGGTAGATGGTCCTTTTGTAGTATTTCTTAACACACCACACTCACATTTATGGACAATTTAGAGTGTTTAGTCCACCTACAGCATGTATTTGTAATGTGAGAAGATACCAGAGCACCCAGAGAGCACATGTAGACTCCGTACAGAAGGCCCCCGCAGCCAAGAATCAAATGTGGGAATTTCTTGCTGTGAGGCAACAGCACTATCCACTGTGCTACTTTTGATATCAATACCATGAGACTGCAGGACAATTACCACATGCCTCCTCACAGACCGGAAATATTCATACAAGACAAGAGATGTTGGCTACATCCTAACCCCCAAAAACCTATGATTAACTGCATACATGATAGAATCTTAATACCTTTTAGGCACATAATGTCTGAAAACATGCTGCAGGCATTAAAGGAAGCTGGAAAACCTACATTATGATTATTCTTAGCTGTGATTGCTAATTTTTTCTCAAAGTTGCCCTTAGAGGATTTTATAAGTTAACCAAGAACACAGTCTGTTTCCAAAAGCACGGACCCGAAGCACTGACACTCAAAGAGTTGGAATAAAATCACTCTCCTTTATTAAAACACAATTGTTAAGCGCTTTCATCTAAATTCTTCAGAACAATGACTTACAATATCCTTAGGTTTAAATACATTTTGTCCTCAATCACTTAATTGATTCCAATTACTCAGGACCGTGATCCTGAGTAATTGGAATCAATTAAGTGATTGAGGATAAAATGTATTTAAACCTAAGGATATTGTAAGTCATTGTTCTGAAGAAGTCTAAGTGTTTTAGATGAAAGCGCTTAACAATTGTGTTTTAATAAAGGAGAGTGATTTTATTCCAACTCTGAGTGTCAGTGCTTCGGGTCCATGCTTGTGGAAACAGACTGTGTTCTTGGTTATCTTGTCGACTGGTTCCAGCATTTATTGTTTTTCTCAGGATTTTATAAGTTGTCTTATTTGTTTATTTAGGCTTAGGAGGGTACTTTTCTAGTGCTGGGATCTCCCTTTGGTATTCTTAGACAATAGCTTCTTAAGCTTGTTGTATAGTTTATCTAAGTGAACTGTCCACCAGGGTGGCTTGTTTTTCTTTGAGACTCTAACTTTGGTCTTATCCGGCACAACCGAGTCTATACTTTTGTATAAGTGTTGGTACATGACATCAGAATATAGTTGCCAAGACCATCTGTGGGGACTGGGACTTGGAAATCACTTATGCCAACCGCTCTGAGGGTATAATTGCTTTGAAGTTTTTTAATCTGACTTCACCTCTGATGGGTTCTGGAGTTACTGCTACTTCAAAAATGACTGACTTATGAACAGATTTTACTAACAAGGATTCTACACTTATGGTAGTGCAAAGGTCTCTCATGTTGGTGAAACACCAGGTCAAGTATATTTGTGCCACTTCTAGGGTTTTGTACAATTTCTTACAGGGCATTTGAGTTACCAACGTCAAGGAACTTATGTGCAAGTAAGGGTTCATGTAGGTTGCCCACTTGATGGTAGGATAGTTAAAAATCCCTGTATGACAAGAGTGTTAGGTTACATTTTGATTGACCTCTGCCTCATCTGATGCTATTATTAAGATTACTGTGAATATGCTAAGCCATTGTCTCTGACTTAGGGTTCACAGGCATATACATCACACCTCCTCCTTCATGTTCCGTTGTTGAACGGTTGATTGAATGTTATCAACTGATGAGTCATGATGTCTGCATAATGAATTCATCTCCTCGGCATGATACCTGTTAGCTCGTGTTGCCCCTTCCTGTACCGAAATCCATAGTCATTGTTATTCATCAGGCTTCACAAGTTACGCACTTGTAGCTGCTAAGATACATGAATGGTGCCTTATCTGCATAACTGCTCTGTTTTTAAACTTAGAGAAACTCTTATAATCTTTGCCTTTATGCAGTGTTATTGCCATGGGCTGTTTGTACATTTGCAGGCTTTCCTGTACTTTGATGGTACAGCTCAGTTGTTCAAAACCCAAACTTTGCCCTTTGCACCCTTTTCTTTTTCTGAAGCCATGGCCCATCCCTCTTGTACATATGAGTTGATGTTTGCGTATACTCCTAAGTATTGTCATCACAATTGCTTTGTTGATGTTCCTGTGCAAAATGATCTCTGCTGTAACAACTAAATGTGTATGCTAATAAAATTTCAGCACAGTCACAGTTACACAGTGCACAACTTTCTGCTCCAGTTTTGTCAAGCAAATCTGACTAAGATAAACACTGACAGCTATTTCTTGCCCGTAAGTACACATGACATCTGCCTTGCTAAATGCACTAACCTGAGTTACTTATTCATTGATTTCCATACAAAGTTGCAGTTACTGTGCAGTGCCACTTCCCCATCTCATCCTAATGCTGAACTTCACTTTCTTTGTTTCTGTACAATTGTTTGTAGAGGGGCATACACAGATATCTTTTATTTACAATAAGCAATTTACTAAATTGAATAAGAAGCTTACTCCTTATCTGAATCTCTTCATTTAAAAAAGGGCTTGAGACATTTTTCATGCCTTTGCACCAACTGATGCTGTTGATCTGGACAAGAGATGAAACTGATACTGATTTCTCATGTCTATGGCCTAACAGATTTGCCATAATGATCAACATTATGATGATGCAGTTTTATGTAATGTAATGTGATCGTGAATTGCATTGGTAGCTGAATATGACTTTCCAGGTGTCTAGTGATGCATGATAAAAGTGATTTGACAACAAAGGATTAACATGAACAGGTAAAGCAGAAGTGTAATGATGAAGTGGTGATGGGGAATATATGCTGTTTCTGGGATAGTTGTGATGTTACAAAGGGCTACTATGTGGAACTGTTTATTTTCTAAGGGTTACATAGATCCAGTGAAATTATGTCTCTCAGAACAGTTGTATTGCAAGGTTACAGCAGGATGCTTTAATAGTTGAACTGATGATACATGGAAGGTTCTGAGATGGGCTTATGCCATGCAGACAGTTTCTGAGACGTGTGTGTTATGATGCTTTATTTCATGGTCAACCTGTAAACCACTCTTTAAAGTAATTACTAGCGGATATTATACTGATATGGCAATGCATTGATGACTTGTGTGTGAAGGGCTAATTCTGTGATGGTAAAGGTATACAGTACTAATATATGTGTGTGAATTATTGCTACTGTTGGAGTTTTCCTGTAATGATAGCATCAGGATACCATTGTCACATGATAACAAAAATGTGTGTGTTAGTGGTCTGCTGTTGAAATGTTGGAGAACATGTAAATTTATATTTATAGAATCATAGGAAGTTACTAGGCTAATGGCCCTAGGGCCCTTAAAAGCCAAGTTAGACTGCTGTTTCCACGATCAGCACCTATAGCTCCTATCCAAGAGGGACACAGGTGGAACCCTAGGTTGAATTTATACTTGCAGACCCTGCACAAAGGCTGCCGCAAAAGCTGGCTTAGCTTGCTCTTCTGGGTCTGGTATTCCTGAATGTCTAGCAAATACTGTTTCAAGGTGACAAAAAATAGTCTGCAGGAGTTTCTCCTGTGTTTTGTTTACATGCCTGTATTTTAGACCACTCAGTCCTAACTTGACACACATCCATAATCTTGTTTAACAATCATGTTCGTTTATCTGTTAATGCATTCCCTATGAGAGTGAAATCTGTTATTTCAGCCTTTTCCAGTAACTGATTTCTTATTTCATCTGAAGTAACTACCCTCAGCAGTTGACGTAAATCTGTCAAAGTCAGGTTGTAACATTTTATTATAGTTTTTAATTCTTCTTTGAATTTTAATGGATCTTCTCTAATATTCGGAAAGTTTTTAGACATTGTATGTAAATCTGCACATGCCAAGGATGATGAACAAGTTCCCTAGTGTTAGCCCCCAAAATTTCCCTGAGAGGTGCCAATAGATCCCTACCAGAGGTTGTAATCTCTTGTGCTACTCTGTCATGTGAGCGTGTATGGTAAGATACAGGAATGTCAAATACTAATGCCCCTGTTGGGGAAGTAGAAGCTATCTGAGAAGGATAGGAAGAAGAACCCCCCTCGACTGCAGATGCCTGTTCAGAAGATGTAGATTGAACAGGGGAACCAGTCTGAGATGTGCCAGTGTCACATGAATTGTGTCCAATGGACAGTAGACAGAAAGGTAGGGGTCTGAGAAACAACAGAGTCTTCTACAGGAGGTACCCATACTGGTGCATATGGCAGTGGGGGTGCAGTAGCTACTGGATTATTATCATCCTCTTAGTTTCTGCTTTTTGTCCATCGCCAGTTTGTTCCAATCCTGCTGCTAAGACAGGATAAAGATATTCCTTTTTACTGGTCTGTACTGCCTTTTTAACCTCTTACTTGTTGCAACAATTTCTTATTAACATCCTGCAATCCTCTTAATGCTGACTCCTTTTTAAGTGCTTCACTGTACCAAGAATAAAATGATTTCATATGTTCCCCACCTACCTTGCTTTTTTTCTTCCAAAATGCCTTTCAGTGTCAGCAATGTAGTGTTATCATAAGTTCCATGTAATGGAAATACCCCACCAGAACAATTCTTAGTAAGCTGAAATCAGTCATGTAGATATTTACAACGTTCCTTCCCATAATTAAAATACATAAAATATGCAGATATTCCCTTTTCAGGGATTTGATCTTGCTTACTTATCTTTGATCCCATTTTTCTTATTTTTATAAATCAGTAATAAAAATGTTAGTATTATCTTACAACTCCTGGATCCTGGCAGTTCCGAAAAAAGAAATAACTGTAATAATCCACATACCATACAGGGAGTGAAAGGTAGGAAGTCTGCCAGCATGCAGCAACAGAGGAGAGGTTTCGATCAGCCTTTTCCCACAGCACCCCCTTGCTTTTATCCCTGCATGAGCTCAAAAGTTACTGCTCCAGAACTGTGGTCAGGATAACGGGGCGGATAGGTACTGTGTCCAGAACTGACCACTCTTTCGGACACTCTGAGGGTACTTTCACACAATCACACTCTTAAGGCCCAGTGTGCTTTTGGGCTCATGTATTTATTTCAACAACACATACCTCTATGTCCTATCATGCGGTAGGCTCATGAATTTGTTTAAACAGTATATAGTCTACGTCCCAATCATGCTATGGGCTCATGAACTTGTATAGTCTACGTCCCAATCATGCGGTGGGCTCATCAACTTGTTTTAACTTTACAGTCGACGTCCCATTCATGCAGTGGGCTCATGAACTTCTTTTAACTTTACAGTCTATGTCCCAATCATGCGGTGGGCTCATGAACTTGTATAGTCTACGTCCCAATCATGCAGTGGGCTCATCAACTTGTTTTAACTTTACAGTCTATGTCCCAATCATGCGGTGGGCTCATGAATTTCTTTTAACTTTACGGTCTACGTCCCAATCATGCAGTGGGCTCATGAACTTGTTTTAACTTTATTTTTAGCTTTTCACTTTTCCTTTTCTTTCTCTCATACATTCATACATTGACAGAATAAAAACATCTCTCATACTTTTTACCTTTCAAGCCTGAAGGTACCGCCCTCGACACAGGCGCCTCCTTGTGTTAATTTGTCCTTTACTGTATGTGCACATACATTTACTATACTCATTTACTGTGGGGTCCTCCCACTATTACTTATATATCTTACAACTACTCAGTCAAACAAAAAACACAGTCATGCACTTACACTACAAACACAGTCATTTACTTAGATTTGGTAAAATTTGTCTAAAAAAAAGAAATGCAAACCAACCCTTTTTCCCTTACAAAACAGTTTCCCTGCCAAGGCTAGTATGTTTGCACACCCTGAATAGCTACACATCTAAGTCTCTGACTATGCCAGACAAAGCAGTGTGGAATTCACAGAAAATCTGTAATGGGCCCTATTTTAGAACTGCCCTGCAGCAGTACCAAAGTTAAGATCCATAGAACAGCACCAAATTATTATAGTCATAAATAAATAACATTACAAATTTACCTTGTATGCCTTCAGTTAGGAACAACACTTCAGGATGTGCAAACAGACATTTTATTCTTACAGAGCTGGGAGTCAGTCTCCATAGTTCTTGAAGAAGCATTCTCACTTTACAGACAACCTGTAATTTTATACATTTTCTTATCTAACCTGGTCATGCAGCGTCATTACATTACAGTTAATTTGACAAATGAAAAACTTTGCAGATGTCCTCATCCCTCGTGATTTTCACCTCGGACTTCACGTGAATATCTTTCTATACATGATCCACCTGCTTCCAAGGGCTCTTGTTAATAACTTTGGATGTTTCAAACCTGCCCTAGCCAACAACGCACTTCTAGCCTGGCTAATAATTTTGTAATAACTACATGCCTCACTTCATGCAACATGTACTTCTTCTTTCAGCTTTTCCCAGTTAGAGGTCGCCACAGTGGATCACCTGTCTGCTCATGATTGGCAGTGGAGTATTACAGTGTCGAGTTGCCAGCCTGGTGCCCAACCTTCCACAGAAGGCACACATACACACACACACTGACACCTAGGGCCAATTTAGAGTGTCCAATCCACCTGCAGCATGTCTTTGGGATGAAACCAGAGCACCTGGAGGAAACCCACGCGACCACAGGGAGACATGCAGACTCCACACAGAAGGCACCCCAGCCAAGGACTGAACCGGAAAACCTCTTGCTGTGAGGCAACAATGCTAACCACTGCACCACTGTAGCCACCCACCACATGCAACACATACTATTCTCTCTTATTACATACTAAAAGAATCCACGGTGGTGGTGCTGTAGTAGTGTTGTCGCCTCACAGTAAGACGCTGTCCGGTTCGACTCTCAGAGCGTCTTCTGCGTGGAGACATGCGTGAATCGGCGTACCTTCGTTGAAGGTTGTGCGTCAGAGCTGGCAACTCGGTACGTAAAAATCAACTGTCAATCATTAGCGGACCGGAGTTCCGCTTTGGCAGCCCCTAACCGGGAAAAGCCGAAAGTCACAACAAAAAATTATATACTAGAAGAATGCAGTGTAAAAGACAGCAATACTGTGGCTTATGAAGCTGCATTTTCCCCAGCCCTGCATACAAATTATATTTGCTTTTTTTAACAATCATGTTGTAGCATCATTAATAAACTCGGATTAATATACATTTTAATAAGCTGGTCTTGTCCCATAACAGTATGCATAAGGAGAAACAAGATAAGATGACTGAAATTCTGTTTACGGCAAATATGTATATTCTTAAAATGTGTTTATTTATTTATTTTTGCAGACAGAGCTCAGTCTGTCAGTGGCCAAGATGAATTGTAATGAGTGTATATTACAGGTATGTGTAAAGGAATACTTAAACTCCTTTATATCAAGGATTGAGGAAAAAGCATTTTGTAACATGATTTACTGTAAAAGTGCTATTCAGGTGACAGGATTAAGAGAAATGAGGGAACACTTTTACTGACACACCAGGCAGACTGCAAGCAAGTCTGTTTGATGTGTATTGTCACGCAAAGCTGACTGAATAGCTGAACCTTGCCTGGTGGGAAATGTAATACTCTTGCTAGCAGGGGGATGGGATATGGGAGGAGTAACTGTAGAAGAAACTGAAACAGATCAAAGTTAAATGTCTAAAAAAAGGCTGATATCTCAGCAAAGAGATGATAGTTTGGGAAGCCTTTTTCACAGAATGTGCAACACATCAGCAGCAAACACATTTGTAAGAGGAACTGCATGACAGTGAATTATATGTTTACTGAGGCCTCTGAAAAATAGCTTCACATCTCTGCTTTTCCATTCTAAGTGAATGGAACTCTAATGAGACAGTCCATCTATGGACACTATAATCTCAGATACAGTGGACCTGCAGCTAGATTTTTCTTTAGATCTAAATTAACTCTCATCAGGATGTCTGCCCCCAGGAGGGCAGTCAGGGGTACAAACAGAATAAAATTATTATTTACTACTTCTATCTGGTACATACAGGTTTGCAATGAGGCAAACGTAAGGAAAAGTTACACAATATATCTTTTTAAAATTATTTTCCTGTAGTGGTCCTTTAATATAAAACAATACATAATGACACAATTCGTCTTGCAGCTTTTGAAAAATGAACCTATGCCTTTTATAGAAAGCTACAGATCCTATGCTTAATGTGGACAACTAGTGGATGGTCAGAAAACTAGCAGGGTCATCAATTTACACACCTTTGCTATACCAATCTCAGCTCTGTATGTCACAAATAACAATTAACCACAGCGGACCCTCGATTATAGAGCATTATATCAAAAGGCACATTAATAATATTAACAGGTGAGATACTATGGCAACAGGTGAGTTTGCCCTATTTTGTCATTCTAAAATATTTTAACTACATTCAACAGCTTTAAGCAACATAATTGTATAAAGGAATTGCAATAATCGCATAAAAAGATTTCAACAATAGGTATAATTTCATGTTTTATTTTACTAGTACTTAGGCACACAAAATTAAACAATTTCTTGGGATTTGTAGTATCATTAATAAAAGTCTGCCGGAAGAATTGTTTGTTGTTTTTGTTATCTGAAGCAGGCAGACAGACTGCAGCTCTGTCTTTTATAGCGTTATTATTATTTTCTTTTGGAAATGTAAACTTAGGACAGCAACAGCAACATACTCTCAGTATCATCTAGAGAAGGCCTCACTAAAGCTCATATGAAAGAAGCATCTTGTAGCTTACTTTTACTTGTTACGGAAAAATTTAGCCCTGAAGCTTTGTATAAACCAGAAATGCAATCCAGTACAATGAGACTGTACAAGATACCATACAATGTTTCCTGGCCTCTGCTCTACATGATCAAATTATAAAAAAAAAACTTCCCCTTAAGTTAATTACGTTTCAGCTGCTCTCCTTTTCATAGCAGCAGCAACCTCATACACACACCTACCTCTCTGATTTTGTCCAACTATTCATTGTTGTGGTCCGCTGCGAACTCCAAAGGTCTTCTAGAGACTGGAATTCAAATTTCACTGCACGGAAGATGAAGACATCATGTAAACAATTTCGGCTTCTTCTTCATCTGTGCGTGTGACCAGAAGCAAATGGCATTCTTAAAGTACAACTCCCTTAAAAAAGTATTTTTTTTAATTAAATGAAAAGATCTTATTTTTTCCGGACAAGAAAAGGCAGTCACCATTTTCTGGACAGTGTCCCTTATTTCCAGACAGTCTGGAGTCAGACAATGGCTCTAATTATAGCCAAAAGGGAGAGAGAGAGAGAGAGAGAGAGTAAAGATGGTGCGGGAGAAATCCTTGAGACCGTGGCAGTGGCATAAAACCCGGACTTCACATGTTTGGTTTTGAATGAAATTTGTAACCGGACAATTTGTCATAAAACCGGACAGCTGGCAATTGTGATTTATTTTTAATTGGTTTTCATGGTATGCATTTAGGAATTCTTACATTTCACTGCAGTGTTGTGCTTTGCTTAAGAATTTTGAATGTTGGAAACATCTAGCAATTCTGAATGCAACAGATAGGAACCCACAGCTTTTATGTTTTCTTTACATAGAGAGCTAAATTAAGGAAGCATACACAAGACATTAAATGTTCACTCAGTCACTTTATCATGTAATCCTGGCTATCAATTGATCTGATTTTTTTTTTTTTTTTTTTGCTTCTGAGTTTCATAGAACTATATTTTATGGTTTTGGCCTATATATTTTATCATGACTAAGCACATATATACTGTTAAAACTAGGTGACTAAGTGACTAGCAGATAAATAATTTTTTTATATATATTTAAGCCATACTAGAAATTATAATTTGCTTTATTTATTTTTTAGTACACATTGACAGATCATGTGTTGTCTAATTTGCTGTCAGAGTTTCTATAGCAGACTAGACAGCTTGTTATGACATCATAATTGGAATCAGTTTCTGATTTGTGGTTTGGATTTTAAATAGTGAGTGTTAACCTGTGTATTTTTAAAGTCTGATGAAATATTGAGGACAATGCAAAAGTGCTTACTAAGTTATAATAAAAAACCTTTTTGGTGTATTTTACTTAGGCATGTTTGTTGTCAGCCAGTTTTTATTCTGGTTTAATTTCTTTATAGTTTTCTCTTTCTATAATTCCATGATGGCATTTGATTTCCCCCCTTCCTTTCCCTTACTACCCCTTGTTTTTGTGGTAAGACTTTATCTCTTATTAATTTAGCTGCACAGTAATATATCCTATTTACTTCTGTTATATCGCATTTATCTCTATGAACAGTTCTAATTACTGTGTGCATTTGTTTTATTAAACTTCTGACTTTTGGGATTTTATTGACTTTCTGTAGTGTACTTCTTTGATTGATCTTAATATATCTGTCCATCTCTATAAAATCAAGCAACTCTTCTCTTAGATCATTTTCTTCTAAACTTATGGCACATTCTTTGTTCTCCATTTCCTGCAGCCATTCTATAGAAAGTTCCAGAACATCTTCTTGTGCTACTTTCTCTTCAGTTTCATCCTGTGTCATCCACTACTCTTTTATGTGGGAACTCACTGGCCTATCATTCCACAACATTGACTTGTGTCAGTGTTGCCACAGTTTCCTGTTCTTCCCTTGCTGTGCAACTCCAGCTGAATGTCTGTACTGGTTTCCCATGGAAGACTCAAAAGTATTCTCATATGGCACTTGATCAGATGTTTCCTGCTCCACTGGTTTCTCCTTATTTGGGCATCCATTGCTCTATCCTGCTATGATGTTATCAAAGTTAGATTTTCTAAACTAAATCCTTCATTTTGCAGGTAGTCAATAACTTCAGTTTCTTTTTCTTTAACTTCTCCATTACTAATCTTCTTTTCAGCTTTTCCTCTTTGTTTTCTTATTTTTTCTGTTGTAAAATTTTCCATGTCTGGAAGCCATTGCCTGCATTTCTTTTCAAATATCTTTGGTGCTGTTCTTTTTGTATTGATTAGTTTTGCTTCCTTCTTTGCATAAATATAGCACCATATTAAATCTCTATTTTCTTTCCAGTATCCATATTTCTTCTTCAGATGTCTCCTGCTCCTCCTGTTTCTCCTTACGTGGGGACTCGTTGTTCCATCATGCTGTGATATAACCTGTGTTAGACTTTATACATTAAATCCTACACTTCGCAGGTGTTCCATAACTTCAACTTCTATTTTTTAACTTCTACTTTACTAATATTTTGTTATGCATTCCCTCTTTGTGATCTTATTTTTTGTATTGTAATTTTTTCCATGTCTGCATACATTTGCCTATATTTCTCTTCAAATATCTTTGGGTCTGCCTTTTTTTGTATTGAATAATTTGTTTTCCTTTGTATAAATATTGCACCATATCAAATCTCTCTTTCGTTCCCATGTTTTTATTTTTTAATATCTTTCAAAAATCTCTAGATTTTGTTATTTATATTTTTGCACTCCCTCAATTGCTTCTTTTTCTAAATGGCCCAATGTTTCTTGGTCTATATAATGTTTTTCATAAATGTGTTTTATTAATGAACACACATTTTTATTTGAAGCTTCTGGCAGTTTTTCTTGTGGAAGTATTTTTCTTACCTATAATTTCTCAGTTAATCTTTGTTTATATCTTCTGTCTGGAAATTCTGGTCTTCTTGCATAACAGTAACGATACATAATTTCTTTCTTTTCCTCAATAGTCCACTCTATTGTCTTTAAGGCTCTTTTTTGGCCTGTCAATTTTTTGTGATTTTTGTAGACTGCTACTTCCTTCTGCATTAGGGAGACCATCCTCCTTCTGCATTAGGGAGACCATCCTCCCCCTGGCTCTGGTCTGGCCCCATTGTAGGAATATTTCTGTGTCTTGAGGATTCTACACTGTCATTTTTTCCTTTCCTGGCACCAGTGCAACTACCAGGATTGGGCATATCCTGGGTCTTGTGCATCCGGCTATCTTTTTTTTTTATTTTTTAACCTACTTCTGTCCATGATATATATATGATATAAAATATAGTCTATATATCAGTGTCATCTTGGGGAGATTTTGTGAAAACAGAGTCCACCTTGTGAAGGTACTCACCATGACTTAAGGATGAATTCAGTTCCAGAAATACTACTCTCCTTTGCTTGCTGAATTATCATCTCTCCATTCAGACCCCTAACTTCCTGTTTTTTAATTTCTCCAAGTCTTTTGGGTTTTAAATACCAAGATGAGAATGGACCCCATTCCTAAGCAAGGTATGATTAAAGTTCATAAAATTAGTTTTGTTGCAGTCTTTGATGTCAGCCAGAAGTGCTCTTCACAGCACCTGTAATGTGTCCAGTAATGACTCCTTCTGCAATTCGTATGGAGTTACATGTATTAGTAACATCTAAATATGACTGTAGATTCTTTTTTATAAAATCCGTTGTTCCTACTACTATTGGAACTGCCTGGGTATCTTTCTTCCACATTGCTCTCGTTTCTGCCTGCAGATCCTGATATTTTATGACTTTGTGTCTCTCTGTATGCAAGACCGTGTAGTCACTGCATGTAGCGATTTCAAGGATCAATGCTACTTTTGTCTTCTTTTCATGCCCCACTATATTTGGTTTTCTCGCATTAATCTTTTGAACTGTTGGTAATAAACGATCCAATATGATGTAGGCTTCATCATTTTCTTTTATACTTTGTGGGTCATATTTCCAGTGTTTTTCAGCTACCTAAAGTATTATAATGTTTGCACAATCTCCAGTAAAACAGTCTTGCCACATTATTAGGTCTTTCAGTATACAGTCCTTCTGACATTAATATATCACAACCAGCAACAAGGTGTCCGACTGTTTCCAATTCTGTTTTACAAAACCTACAGTTGTCTGTTTCTCTCACATGTTCAATGGACTTTGTAAACCAATGTATACATAGCCCACTATCTTGGGCCACCAATATTAACCGTTCATCGTTTGGTTTGAATTCACCTCTCCTTAACCATTCTTGTGGTTGATCCTGATCGGCATGGGGTTCTTCGAGGAGTTTTCTATACTTGCTGCTATATTTATGCATTTCCCACATTTCTTGCCTTCTCATCTGATCCTTCACCTTATATTTTATCTTTTGTTTTTTGGCGTATTCAGTTGCTGCCTGATGTTTATCTACTTCTGGTTTGATTTCCATTCCCACTTGACACCAATTTGCTTATGCTAGACTAAGAAGGGAAGTCATCTTAGAGTTATTCTCCTCATGTTTCAAAACTTTCATTATTTTTGGGTCTTGTGGGGTCAGCAGATATGGATGCAGTCACACGATTAGAGATCTATACATGTAATCAATTTCAGGTAGGCCCATACCTCTTTTGGAATGGGGAATATATAATCTTGGTATGCACTGATTTTTATAAATCATTAGATGAACATGAAGCATCATTCTTGTTTCCCTGTGACCACCTTCAGGGCACTAAAATCTAGTCATTATTAGGCAACTTTTCAACTTCTTAGAGAGTTAGTCTCTAAGTCTCTTCACTTGTTAATTCACTCTGTCTGATTACTCTTCTTTACTATAACTCCAAGAGACAAGGTAAGCCCCTTTCACACTCTCTCTCTGGATGACTTAGTGTCACACTCCTGCTGTTTGTCTTTTTATCATTCAACAGAAGCTTAGTCATGTTTCTTCAGCTTTCTAAAGTGCCATTCTTCTGTTCCAATTTGACATACTATAACTATGTATGCATGTATATGTACACACACACACATACATGCATACATACATGCACATACTCTCTGTCTCTCTATGCATACACACACACACACACACACACACACACACACACACACACACACACACACACACACACACACACACACACACACAGACACGTACACACACACACATCTATCTATCTATCTATCTATCTATCTATCTGTCTGTCTGTCTGTCTGTCTATCTATCTATCTATCTATCTATCTATCTATCTATCTATCTATCTATCACAGCCCCCCCCCACTCCCCCCAATGTGGGGGGGCTGCACCCCCCACACCCCCTTAACAATATATTCTAACTCCAGGGTCACACTACACTGGGGAGCAGGGCATATACCTTTTACTTGCCTTACAGTGCTCTACAGACTGCCAGTGCTATTTTTCAGTCAAATAGATTTTAGGTCAAATGAACTTTAGGTCATTTGGTCTCAGTCAAATGGGTTTAGGTCAAATGAACCTTCGGTCAAATGTAGTGAACCCATACACACATATATATATATATATATATATATATATATATATATATATATCTATATATACAAACACACACATATACATTCACACACACACACACATAGGTTCATAGGTTCATCGGTTGGTACTAGGCTATCAGCCCTATGGCTTATACAAGCCTAGCCATAATAATTCCCTGGCTATTTCTTCCCACACTATTTACTTCCCTAGACAACTGTCTAGCAGGGTGACTGACGTGATCCCCAGGGTGAATTTCCTTGCTCCCATCCAAATGTCAAGGTTCCTTTTGAAGAGGGCCAAAGAGGCACTCTGCTTGACATGTACGGGCAGTCTATTTCAGAGTCTGGGGAGTCTCTGGGTCAGGAACATATCCCTCCAGCATGTTTTGTTTATTGTGATGACAAGGTTTAGATCCCTGAAGTGTGTGGCTCTGAGGGATTGGGATTTCTTTAAGTGTAACATGTCCAACAACTCTGGGTTTGATATGGCCTTGTAGGTTGAGCAGAGATCACCTCTGAGTGAACGATATGTGACAGAGTATAGCTGGAGTTTTTTAAGGTGGTCAGCTTAGGGCATCTGCTTTAGCCCTGTAATTTTTTTAGTGAGATATTTCTGCGACCTTTCCAGTTGCTGCAGATGTCTTGAGAGGTACATACCAAATGGGGCATTGTATTCTATAATGGGTCTAATGAGGGATGAATACAGTGCAACAATGACCTCCTTTTTTTTGGATGAAAAGCCCTTAGTGATGAGGTGTGCCACATAGAAGGATTTCCTGACTGTTGTGGCGATGTGGTTATCGAAGGTGAGACCACTGTCCACCTGTGTCCCTAAGTCTCTTATCACACTTTCAGTGTTTAGTGTACTGCCACCTATGTGGTAATTCACGGGTACATGTTTTTTCCCAAAGGGGATGACTATACATTTCTTGGCATTGAGCTTGAGCCCATGGCTCTGGCACCAAGCATCTGTTTCTGTAAGGCCATTTAGTAGAGTATCCACATCATTTGGGGATTCAATGATGGCTCCCAGTTTGCAGTCATCTGCAAACTTTGTTAGCCAGAGTCCCTTAGTGTTGGCCTGTACTTCAGAGAAGTAGATGCCAAATAAGAGCGGTCCCAGGACTGAACCCTGTGGTACTCCACTTGTCAACTTGTCTGGAGCTGGATTTGGAGTCAGCTACTTTTACAGTGTAGGTTCTGTCATTAAGCCAGTTAGCAACCCATCGAGTGATGCAGGGATTAATGCCCAGCTTAGTAAGTCTATCTATGATTCCAGAGTGGGGGATGGTGTTGAAGGCCTTGGCAAGGTTCAGATAGGTTGTGTGGACCACCTTACCCTCATCCATGGCTCTGGAGACTGATTCGGAGAAGTCAATCAGGTTCAGGAGACAAGATCGGCCCTTCATGAACCCAAACTGGGTGGGATCCAGTGTTTGAAGGTTGCCAATGTCTTTGTTTATAAGTTCCATGATAATATGTTCCATGGCCTTGCAGATCAGGCTCATCAGACTGATGTGGTGGTAGTTCCCGGGATCCAAGGTGGATCCCCCCTTGTGGAGTGAGATAACTGTAGCTATGCGCCACTCAGTGGGCATGAAGCCTGAGATAAGGCTATGATTAAACATGACACTTAGGTGAGGTGCCAGTTCATTTTGTAGTTCATGTAGTATACAGCCCGGGATGTCATCTGGTCCCATGGATGCTGTACTCTTAGCTTTGAAGAGTGTGTTTTTTACCTGTGTGGCCATTATTACCAGAATTTGGCAATCTTCCGGTATTGAGATGGGCCATTTAGGGGGTGAGAGGGGGGGTGAAGTTGGCACTGAATTGATTTGCCAAGATATTTGCAATATGCTTGGGATCAGTATTTTTAATGCCATTCTGTTGTAGGTCAGAGCAGATCTGAGCATTGCCATTTAGATTTTTGACATAGTTATAGAATGCCTTGTGGCTGTCTTTGGAATCTTTGGCAATTTTATTTTCGTAACTAGCTTTGGAAGATTGTATGAGGGATCTCAGCTTCTTACTGAGGCTGGTAAGGGAGTTGTTTGCATCCTGGGATTTTCCTCTTTTCTGCAACAGTTTCTTGCTTTTGTTGTAAAGTTTGTTTATGGCAGGGAACCACCAGATTGGCTTCCTTTTTTTGGAGGAGAGCATCTTGGTTCTATTTGGGATGGCACGATTCATGCATGAGTGGATGTGCTCATACAGTGCCTTAGTGTAGGATTCAGCAGTTGAACTTTCAGTTCCCGTCTGCATAGGTGTCATGAAGTTTGTCACTTCTGACTTGAGTAGCATGAAGTTGTCTTTGGAGAAGTTTTTTTATGAAGGTTTCCTTACTGGGGGTGGGATTGGGGGTGGGATGTGGATGTTAAGGGTGATTAGCTTATGGTCAACCTGACCAACGAGGGGGGTGACCATAGGTGTGGAGCATCAATTTCCCATGTTGGTAATGACCAGGTCTAGGATATTGGAGCCCCTGGTGGGACTATGGATTAGCTAATCCAGGGCGTTGGACTTTGTGAATTCCAAGAACCGTTGGGCAAAGGTGTTGGTACACGAGTAGTTTTCCCAGTTAATGGCAGAGTAGTTGAAATCACCCAGTATTAGGGAGTTTGGTTGTATCTTAATATTTTCCAGTATGTTTAGAAACGTGTAGTGAGAATCCTGGGGAATGGTGGGGGATCTGTACAATTTGGATTGCAGTCTTACCTAGTGTTAGTTGCACCTGGAGAATTTCAGACACATTGTGTTGGGCAACTAGCCTGGTGGTGTGAATATCCTTGGTGAATATGGACACTCCTCCACATTTAGTGCTTCAGTCCTGGTTTGGTGGCCGAAAAGTGTGGTAAGAGTTGTAGCCTAGTATTGCAGGGGTGCTCTCTGGAGCCTTGAACCAGGTCTCAGTTACTGCACAGATATCGATGTTCTCCATTTTTAGGAGTGCCTTGAGAGAGTGCATGTTTTGAGGTTTAGACTTCTAGCATTGAGTAGCATTAGCTTCAGAATTTGCGTGCTTGTACCTGTTACGGTGGTGGTTTTGTCCTTTGAACTTTGCCTAAAAAGGCACTATAGGGGTGGCAAGAGTCTTAGCTAGTAACCTGAATCCCAGGGGCAACAGGTGCAGACCATCTCTGGCAAAGTATCGTGGTCTGTCGATCATGTCGTCCCAGGCAGACAGATACTGGATCCCCTTTGAATGACACCAGAAGCTTAGCCAATTGTTGAAGTCAATTGTTTTGTCCTTATATTGTGGTATCATTCTGGGTGAAGGCAGGATGCTACTCAGGGCTAGGGTCATACCTGCCTGGGCCACATGATCTGAGAGCTCTTCCATGTCATTTTTCATGCAGTCCAGGGAGGTACGTCTCAAGTCATTCACTCCAACATGAACACTGACAGAGTCATATTTGTACTTGTTGTGGAGTGACTTGAGTGCATGTGTTATGTGGAGGATCCTGGCACCCAACAGGCAGCTGAATTTAGTTTTCTCCTTGTTCTGCCTGATGAGTGGGACATCAGTGTGCCTGACTATAGAGTCATCTATGACTAAATTGTTAGGTACGTTGTCTTGCCTTAGGGGCTTGACAAACAGAACCAAAAATCAAGAACTCCAGGCAAAGAATACTCCAACCAAACGAACTTTAATATTAAGCGCTTTTCGTCGTCCGCATTAGGATGACTTCTTCAGATAAAATACAAGAATCAGCCATACAATTTATACTAGTTTTTCTTCAATCAATCAATTAATGAACTAACTAATTGGTTACTAATTACAACATTAAAGGCGAACCTAATGTATAACTATATATACACACTTTATAAGCTCAACTTATAAAACCCTACTCTACGACCCCTATTTTC
Organism: Protopterus annectens; assembly: GCF_019279795.1. Taxonomy (NCBI): domain Eukaryota; kingdom Metazoa; phylum Chordata; order Ceratodontiformes; family Protopteridae; genus Protopterus; species Protopterus annectens. The sequence continues at coordinate 814,082,209 of NC_056734.1, read as the reverse complement.
TAAAAAAAAAATATATATATATATATATATATATATGTGTATATATATTTTTCCATATTTAAATTTTATATATTTTTTGTGTATTTATGTTTGCATCTATAATCTAAAATGTGTATCGGAAGTTCTAGTTTATAAAAACAAGTACTAAAAAGAACAGATACTAAGAAGGAAAGTAGTCCTATACCTAAAGTCTTACTTAGGAGAAAGAAATATAAGGTAAAAATCTAAGGTAAAAGTCTACCTAATGAAACAGTTGTCTACTTTTACCTATTCAAGCTTCTAAGCTTTAAGAGGCATGAGATGTTACATTGTTCATTTAATCCTGGCTCTAGGAAGGCGTTAGTTCTAAATTGCTAGGATAATTCTCATTCTTCTAAGAGTAAGTTAAAGGGGCCTCTTCTACTATCAATTTGCACTTGATCCTATGAATTTAAAGCTATGATTTGGAAAGGATAGGATATGTTTTGAAAAGGCATTTTCAGTCTTCATTTTAGAGATAGCATTAGTGTGTTCATAGATTCTATCACGGAGCCTCCTTTCCGTCTTCCCTATATAAAAACTTGTACAGTTTAAACACAATGCACCATACACTACAAATTTGGAATTACAATTCAGTTTGTGGTTTAATACATAAGTCCTATTATTTATAATATGTTTGCTACCTGTCTTGATGTATTTGCAGGAGCTACAGCTTCCACAACTAAATGCCCCCTTTTCTTTCTCTTTATTTATTGTAGGTCTAATTTCTAGAAGTGATTTAAGGTTTTTACCTTTTCTAAAAGTTATTTTAGGTGAATTACCAAAAGTTGTTAAACACTTTTTGTCATATAAAAGCATAGTCCAATTTTTATACAATATGTTTCTTATAGTGTTACTTTCTAGACTAAATGTCATAATATATCTAACAATAGAGTCATTTTTAGTGTTTATAGATAGTTCAGCCCTATTGGGGTTACTGTCTTCATTTTCAAGAAAATTAGACTCTGAACTAAGACTCGTAGCTCTAGTAGTTTGAAAAATAACTGTTTCTTCTGGGCTACATGTAAGATTTCTCTCTTTAAAAAGCGGGAGAATAACTCCATTTTCTCTCTTTATACTAACTTCATCAAATATATTTTTGAGGTACTCCTTAGGGTATCCTCTATGTTGAAACATTTCTTCCAATAGTTTGCATTCATAGGTAAAGTCATTGTCTCTTGTAACCATACGAGCTGCTCTAATAACTTGGCCTTTTACAATGGCTTTTTTCTGGGAGTAAGGGTGTAAACTCGTATAGTGCAAGAAAGAATTACTACATGTATCTTTCCTATGTATTTTAGCATAAAATTGTCTGTTTTCTATGTCTTTAACTAAGTTAATATCTAAATAGTTGATACTGGTGTCCTGGAAGTCAAATGTAAATTTAAGGAAACTGGTAGTACCGTTCAGATGGTTTACTAATTTAGATGCTATATCTTTATTGCCATGAAGGCAAATAAAGATATCATCCAAAAAGCGTGTGTAGAATTTTATATTAGATGTAAATTCTTCTTTATTCAAGATGAATTGACCCTCCCAGTAGGCCATTACTGAGTTTGCAAAACTAGCACCTACTGGGGTCCCCATGGCTACTCCGCATTTCTGCAGGTACAACTCATTATTAAACAGAAAGTAGTTGTTGGTTAAAATTATATCGAGTAAAGATGTTACTAGATATACTTCACTACTCGAAGCTCCTTTTTTGACCAAAAAGATGTTTACCCATTCTAGGCCTTCTCCATGTGGGATTGAAGTATATAAATCCACCACATCTATTGTAAGGAAGTTGTATTTTTCCTTATATTCAAGTTCGTTAATTTTGCTTAAGAAAGCCCACGAGTCTTTACAAATTTGTGTTTCTGTAGTTAAATATTTTTTCAAGATATTGTCAACTAATTTTGCACTCGCATATGTGATGGAATTCCTTCCATCAATTAATGGTCTAAAAGGGGGATTGTATAAATTTTTATGTGTATGGGGCTGTTGCTGGGTGGCACACTGGTGTTGTGAGCTATGTGACACTGGTTGTGATTGGTGTTTGTTTGTGTTCCAGCTTTGGAGGTCCTTGTTGCTTGGGCAGGTTACAGTTAAGGCATCCGCATATGTGGATTTAATGTTGCTGTGTGTGGGTGTTGGTGGTGTGGGTTTAGAAGGGCTATGTGTTGCTTGAGGTGTAGTACAGGTGTTAATCTCCTCTTGACTGTCTAGCACAGTCTTGGGTGGAGAGAGCTTTGCTTCCAGTTTGGCTATGTAAGTGCATCTCTCACAGGTTGTAGTGCTGGGTGGTAGGAGGAGAGGGTTGTCTGTGTACATGAGGCAATTGCTGCATTGCCACAGTATGCCCAGATTCACCAGGTGGACAGGAGAAATCACACACACACACACAGATAGATAGCTAGATAGATAGATAGCTAGATAGATAAATATAGACAGATCTAGATATAGATATATAGATATACCGGGTACTAGGCTTAAAAGTGTGAACCTAGTGATTGACATTCTACTGTGCAATCATTAATGCAATTTTTATGGTATGTACTTAAAGAGTGAGATTGCAGGATCTTGAGGACTTCTCCTTTCTCTGAGATACAGCAGTCTTAGAGTTAGCACATAAACATAGAAGGGTTCCTTTTATAGGGACTTTTTATATTTTGATTATTTTGGGAAATCTTTTATGATTGCACTTATGAGGATTTATTCCATACGTTTTGCATGTCTGTTATGGAGCCATATTTTTACTCTAATGATTTATTTATTTATTTATTTTACATTTGTTGACCAGGATAGTCTGACTGGATACATGTCCATTTTCAGCGGAGGCCCGGGGAGAAAAGCTCTACACTATAATGTGATATATACAATACAATAGACAGCCAAGTTATAGAATACAAGACTCACACTATTTATACATATTTTTAAATCAGAAAATAGCACTATATAAGTGTAGGACAGAAGACAGAAGAAAGAATTACAAAACTCTTACTGTTAAGAGGTAGGAAAGAACAGGTCAAGAGGTAAAAGGTAAGTGGTGGCAAGAAAATGTGAGGGGAAGAGGGGGTTTGATAGGAAAATAGGGAGGGAGGAAGAGATGAATAGTAAGCTGATAAAGGGATGGTGAGAGAGGTGTGAAGAGACAAGATGTGTTCTAGGTTAATGGGGGGGGGGAGGTTTACAGGGCCAAGTAGTGAGGTGGGTAAGGTAGTGTTTAAGAGAGATTTTGAAAGTAGGAGTCTGGGATAGGCTTCTTAGAGTCAAGGGAAGCCTGTTCCAGAGGATGGCTGGAGAGTAGTACATAAGTTTTGTCCTGCACGTTTGTTAGGTTTGTAAATTTGTAGAGGATGTTGATCTGAACTCCTTAAATAATGAGTGGGGTGTAATAGGAGACTAGTGAAGAGAGACTAGGACAGGAAAGTGGTTTGCTGAGAATGAAGTGAATGGTGAGAAGTTGGATATACTTGAGATGGTTTGGAAAGTCAAGCCAGTATAGTGACTTGAGGGCAAGATGGTGGGATTTGTAAGACAAGTTTGCAGCAAATCTAGCCACTTTGTTGTAGGTAGATTCAAGTTTAGAGAGAAGTGTAGACTGAAGGTTAGTAAAGATATGTGCACTATAAAAGATATTAGGGAGGAGATAGGCACTAGCAAGGGTTATTCTAGTTTCAGGAGTAAGAAATGTTTTATTTCTATAGAGAAGGCCAAGTTTTTGATTGGTTTTCTTTATACTGTGATGTATTTGAAGGTCAAATTTGAGTTGGTCATCAATAATTACTCCAAGGAGCTTGGTATGGGGTTCTGGAGCTATTATAGTGTTGTTGAGTGAAGAGATGGTGAAGGAGGATTTAAGGGAGAGATGGGATTTTGGGAAAAAAAGTAGCAACTTTGTTTTTTGGGGTTAAGTATAATAAGGTCTTAAGTTAGCCAAGTTTTGGTATGGTTAAAATATGTTTGTGTGAGAGTTTGTAGTTCAGAAGGATTGCCAGCTATAGAAATAATGGCAGAGTCATCTGTGTACTGTATGAGAGATGACTGAGGACAAGATTTGTGGAAATTATTAAAGACGATATTAAAAAGGAGGGGTCAAAGGATGGAGCCCTGTGGAACACCTGTGTTAATAGGCAGAAAAGGAGAGACAGCAGAGAGCCATTTGACAGATTGGTACCGGTCTGAGAGGTAGCTGCTAAACAAAAAAATAGTTGTTGGGGAAAGGTTAAGTTGAGAAAGTTTTGGAAGAAGGATAGAATGAGAGACTGTTGAAAGCTTTGGACAGATCTAAGAATAGACAAGAAATTAGTTTATTATTGTCTCTGGGTTGGGAGATAGTATTGGTGAAAGAGGTAAGTGTAGTGGAGGTGCTATGGTGAGGACGAAAGCCATGTTGGGTGGAGGTGATCAGATTGTATTGTAGTAGGTGGGCCAAGATTTGTTTGTGTATACAGTGTTCAAGGACTTTGGAGAGGGGAGAAAGTATAGCAATTGGTCGAAGGTTTGAGAGTTCTAAGAAGTTGCCACCTTTATGTATAGGAATAGTATGGAATTTTTTGCAAAGAGTTGGAACAGTTGATGCAGTGATAGAACGGTTAATTAGGATGGAAACTGGGTATGCTATGGATGGTGCAGCATGTTTTAGAAAGATAGATGGAAGGTTGTCTGCTGATGAGGAACAGGGTTTTAGCTTGAGGAAGAGATTTTTAATGTAGCTAGTGGGGACTGTTTTTAGGGAGAGGAAGAAGTTAACCTGAAGTGTTGTTGTTGTAGTGTGTAGGGGGTGGGGTAGGGAAGAATTTTGCATAAGTTGACTTATAGTGTTGATAAAATAGGAGTTAAAGGAGGAGGCAGTTTTGAGGGGAGAGTTACTGGGACAAGGGTTGGGTGTTGGTGGGCTACCTGGGTGGAGAATTTGGTTAATACTGCTCCAGGACTTTTTAGGGTTACTGGATTGTGATGATTGAAGCTGATGATAGAAATTCTTTTTATCTTGATTAATCTGCTTTCTAGTGAGATTTTGGAGTTCCCTGTAGGTTTGGAAATGGCTTGGCGATTTAGTTTTGGACCAGAGTTTCCACGCAGAGTCTCTTTTGTGCATGCGAGTATGAGTTGTGTGTGATAGCAAGGGAGAGTTATGGGATTTGACTCTGACAGTACATGAAGGGGCAAGAGAGTAGAGTATGTTAAGAAAAGTGGAGTTAAAAAAAGAGATAGCATCATTTAGGGGTAATGTAAAGAGTGAGGTCCAGTTAATTTGAGAGAGGATGTGATTAAATGTGCCAGGGTTAAACGTGGATCATTTTTGGATTTCCTTGTATTTGTGAGGTTTGGGGATGTGGGGGGGAGATTTTGAGGGTTTGTGTAGGGCAGTGATCACTAATGGAGTCTGGAAATGTAGCAGTATAAGAGTAGAGGTTGGGATTGGTAATGAGGATCCAGTCAATGATAAATCTATAGTTGGTGGATTTGTTAAGAAATGTAGGAGAGGAGATGAGCTGGGTGAAACCATACAGGTTTATGCTAGCAGAAGGTGAGTTACTGCAAAGGGTAAGCCAACTGATATTAACATCACCCAGTATAATGGTTTCACTGGGTATATGGTTATATAACCAGTAAAGAATCTGTTCAAGTATGGGTATATTGTCACCAGGTGGTATATAGATGGCAGAAACTGTTATGGTCTTGTGGGGATTAGGTTTAAAGTTGGCTATTAGAAGCTCAGCAGGGAAGAAGGAGGGAGGTGAGTTAGGAAGGGGAGTTAGGGTTATGAAGGTGGAATACAGAATAGCAACACCACCTCCTTTCTTATGGGTTCTGTCTAGATGAAGAATGTTGTATCCTAGGGGGAGGAATTATTTGTCCGAAATATGAGGTTTAAGCCAGGTCTCTGAGAGAGTGACAATGTTGGGAGAGTACTGAGTTATCAAAGTGTGAAATTATGTAATTGTGTGGGAGGCAGTTTAATTTTATGTAAGTGGAATTCAGATAAGGAAAAGAGTGAATGTGATATAGTGAAGAAGTAGTGAGTATTGGAGTGAGTAGTGTAGTAAGAGGAAGTAGGGGAATTAGGATGGAGAGTGAGAAGAATGTGGAAAGAAGTAAAATGAAAGGAGAGCAGTAAATGGAGGGATAAAAAGGGGAGGTGAGAGGGGAGTGGACAGAAGAGGACATGATAATGTGGAAAGTAGTAAGATGTGTGTAGAGATAATAGGGTTACAAAGATGGAGTGAAGAGAGGAGTGTACATTTGGGAGAGAAAGTGAAGGTGGATGTAGTACAAGTGGAAGTGATAATGTAAGTGTAAGAGGTTGGGGAGGAGGAAGGAGGAAGAGATAAAGAGAGATCAGATTTCTAAAAAGAAATCAGTGTAGGAGGGGTAAGGGTAATGCTAAGTAGGAGGAGTGTGTTTAGATTGGATAAAGAGCAGCAAGAAAGGCAATGTTAGTATATTGTAAAGGGTGGGTTCTAGTGTGAGGAGTATATTTCAATTAGAGAAACAGAACAGGAAGTGACAGAGGGAGGAAGAGCGGGTATGGTGTGTAGCTATAAAGGAAATTTATATGGGGTGGGTGGGCATGGGGGTAGGGTAGGGTAGCGAAGTGAGCCTGAGCATAGAAAGGGCAAATGGAGCAGGGTAGGCCTGGATAAGCAGATAGCCTGATTAGAAAAACAATGTGTAGTGAAGCAGAAAGAGCAGGGTGAGCTGTTGTACTGTTCTAAAGAGGAGAATACAAAGGTTCAGTGAGACAGCAGGCTAACAGAGTACAGCGGGGCAGGTATAAAGAGTAAGACTAGGTGTGTAGGACAGAGGAGACTGAGTGGGCGTCTGAAAGGTTGAGGGGAGGAGATAGTGGGGATAGCAGGTAAATATCAGAGAAATAATAAGTGCAGAGTAGAAAAGTAAAGTCAGTGAGGAGGATAAGTAAAGTGATAAGAAACTGTGAGGAAGGCTAGTTGGGTTTCAGGAATGTCTGGGATAGGGGGAGGCAGAGGTCTGGTTCAGGGGTGTGTAGGTAGCCTTAAAACACCAAAAATAAATACAGCAGAAAGTAATTATCTACTGCACATACTCCAGTGAGGTGGAAGAGTGTAGAGTTGAGTCCTGTAAGCCTATGAGTTGAACTTCTTTTCAAGTGGGAGATGGGGTGTGATAACTTGCTTTACCAACAGTGAGCAGGAAAGGCTTCCAACTTCTTTTGAGTTTCAGGACTTGCACAGAAGACTCCTGAAATTCTGAGATGGTGCCAGATAGACTCTTCCTTTCATTTTGAATCAAGCCACATAATGCTCAGACAGTTTGTCTCCATGTTGATGTGATGCAGTTTCAAATTCACAGCCTTTGGCTCTAGGCAACAATGCGATTTCACTAAATCCTGGTCTCTGTAGTCCTTAAAAAAAGACTCTCTCCTTCACAGTCTTGTTAGGTGTGAAGGCTGGCTAGGGCTTCTAATTCATCAGTTATTGATAGTTGTTACTTCAAAGATCTAGTCAGGCAAATGATATCTGTCTCTGTTTTTTTGACACTGTATATGGCTCCATCAGTACCGCATGCTGCATTTAGCTGTAAGGATTCAGATTACTCATTTACTCACACCCACCAATTCATTTCTGGAATTTCGGACATGTCTCGAGTCTTTCAGTAAAGCTTTTTCTGAATAAATAGGCCACGCCTTCTCAGTCTAGACCACTCCTGCATACGCCCACTCCGGTTATTACAAGTACATGATAACATGCACGTGAATTGAAAAGCAGTTATTTTTTGTTAGCTGTCATCTTTCCTGTGTGATATCATTGCCTGCCTAAGGAAACAGATGGATTTCAAGAACAAGTGAATTCAGAAAAATATGACTCCAGGTATAAACAGTTTAATGATAGGAATGGTGTTCAGTGTGGATAGCATTGCCAGTGAAAAGCTAGACATACAGACAATTTCAAGCAACCTTAATTTTCTGTCAGAATAGCAAATGTTGCCAGACATCGTATGGAGTGCATACTCACTGTACTTGCCTAGTGTAGCATGTTAAGGGTTCTTAACCAATCATGAATCCCAATACTGTAGAGTTGCACATACCCCAACCTCTGCAGCTCCTACCTTTCACATAATACCTGCTGCAGCTCTCTTGCTGTTGTCTGTTTGCTGTATAAAAGGGCATAACCATACACTTACATAATTCAGTAACTTAAGCTTCACAAAATAAAATGTGTGTGACATTTATTTACTGAAAGTCTGAAAACATTCAGAATCCATTTCCAACAGTAAAGGAATGAAAGCATTAATCTGACTCCTGTTTTTTATGTGGACTACATACTCACAGTATTTGTATAATTTATTTTTATGTGTGTGCCTGTCCATGTGTATGTACGTGTGTGTGTGTGTGTGTGTGTGTGTGTGTGTGTGTGTGTGTGTGTGTGTGTGTGTGTGTGTGGAGGGAGCATACCTGTTTGTGCAAATGAGTGAATCTGCATTCAGGAAATTGAAAGTCTTTAATACAGTACTCTGAAAAATGTCAAAGGCCTTAATAGGGCTCTGGAAAAGACGCTCCTTTTTTATGACTTGGTAGGTTGGGTGACTATAAGGTTAAGGAATAGATCAATTCTCAGTAATTGAATGCTGACTTATAAACTATAACTTTGAAAAGTGGATGGAAAAAGGCCTCTCTTTACATATCATTTTTGTTTTATTTATCTGCATGCCACATACAAACACTTTGTTATACAAGTAAAAGCACATCTGAAAATACATTGCAGTGTGCTTTTCTACAAAGGAGAGCAAAGTGCATTAATTATCTGAAAATGTTCCTCTACTTGGCTACATTTCATGTATACAAACATCCATTAAAATGCATTCTAAGGTCTTGTTGCATTTGGTCTTTATAATTGCTTGCCAGAGTTGTGGAAGGTGTTAGGACCCTACTGAATCATTTCTGTCTCCCTAGCTGTGGTTAAATATAGCACAGCAGGACAGGCAGCTGTTACTAAAATGAGTTGTCTTTCCAACAAGTGTAAAGCACAGGGTAGCTTTGTTCATAATCCCTCATTTTTCAGAACCTGTGCTTAGGAACATTAACGGACCTAGTCAATTTAATTTCAGGAGGTGTATGGCATAATTTAAATCTGGAAACTAGACGGGGTATTTGTACTGTGTTCTAGAAATGCAGCAGATTTCAAAGATCACAGACTCACTGCTGATCAGCAATTCCAGGTCTGCCTGTAATGACGAACTCTTGCATCATGAGGGCATCACTCATTGCATCAATGTGTCCCGACAACAGCCATTCCCTAGTCTGAAGATCAGCACACTCAGGATTGCAGTGTTCGATGACCCACAGGAGAATCTGTATGACTATTTTGACCTCTGTGCTGATGCTATCCAGGATACAGCACAGGGGGGCGGGCGTAGCTTGGTTTACTGCAAGAATGGACGCAGCCGATCAGCCACCATCTGCATCGCTTACTTAATGAAACATCAACAGCTGCCTCTAGAAAAAGCCTTTCAGGTGTGTGCATGTTTCAGTATCATTTACTCAGTAACTTTCAAAGTGTCTGAACACTGATAAAATACATACTAATCTGTTTTTCTTTCTGGGATAAGTTTGTATAAGTGAAGTAGCAAAGCAAACAACATGCTATCTTCAGAAAGACAAATTTAGGCAATTGAAGAATATGATACTATGGGTAACTTAGCTTATAAACACAAAAAAATGTATCATGATACTTGTTGAATCACGAAAATTATTTAGTTGTGTGGAACTTGAAAAGTAAGTTTGCCATCACTTTTGTGTAATTAATGAAAGTTAACAGTTTGATTTAACAGTACATTGTACACAGACATAGAAAAATATACCATGATATGATCAGTTTTAATAATTGGCTTAATTTCTGGTGTCATTCTAAGGTGATCCAATGTCTGTCTGCCTGGAATGACATGCTTGACAAGCCACGCTGCTTTGCAAGGGACGGCTTGCACCTGTCACCCCTGGGTTTCCGGATATTGGCAAAGGCTCTTGCCACCCCCATAGTGCCTTTTTTACACAAGGCTCAAATTCTAAACCCACCGCCCTAGAAAACAATAATGGAAAAATCTAAGGGTAATGCTGCTCAATACCAGAAGTCTAAATCTCAAGATGCACGCCCTCGAAGCCCTCCTCAGTATGGAGAACATCGATGCCTGTGCTGTGACTGAAACCTGGTTCAAGGCTCCTGAGAGCACCCCAGCACTATCAGGTTTGACCTCATATCATGCGTTCCTGCCCCAAAACCCGGACCGTACCACAAATGGAGGGGGTGTATCCATATTCATCAAGGATACCCACACCTCCAGGCTGGTGGCAACTCATGAAGCATCAGAGACCATTCAGGTGCAATTAACCATAGGCAAAACCGCTCTACAGTTTGTAGCATGTTACAGGCCACCCTCTCAAACTCAGGAACCCCACACAGCCTTCCTGAAGACACTGGAGAGTATAAATGTCTCTCCAAACACCATCATATTGGGTGACTTCAACTACCCAAACATAGACTGGGAACATTACTCAAGCCCCAATACCCTAGCCCAAAGGTTCCTGGAGTTCATAAACTCAAATGCTATGGAACAACTTGTCACCATTCCCACAAGAGGTGAAAATATGCTAGACCTGATCATCACAAACATGGGGACAAAATGCTCCACACCGGAAGTATATCCCTCATTGGTGAGATCAGACCATAAACTAATCTCACTGGAGATCCACATCCCACCCCACCCACAACAATAAAGACCACAGTGAAGAACTTCTCAAAAGCCAACTTCACACTTCTTAAGACTGGTGTGGTATCCTTCAAGGCCCCTGAGCCACTGGAAACCACAACCCACACTGCTGAATCCCTTACAAATGCTTTCTACGAGCACCTCCAGGATTGCATGGATCAAGCAATCCCAAATAAAATCAAGACCCTTTCCACCAAAGGCAAGCACCCGATCTGGTGGACCCCAGCCATAAACAAACTTTACAACAAGAGGAGAAAGCTACTACAAGATAGAGCAAAATCCCTAAAAGGGAAGACATCTCTGATCAATACTAGTAAAAAAACTACGATCACTCATAAAATCATCCAAGGCCAACTTTGAGAGAAAAATCACCAAGGACTCAAAAGACAATCATAAGGCCTTCTTTAGCTATGTTAGAAATCTGGGTGGAAACTCCCAGATATGCTCAGAATTAGTCCAAAATGAAAAAATCACTGAACCCACAGACATTGCAAACATACTGGCAGACAGGTTCAGTGAAAATTACTCCCATCCCTCCCCCCCAAAAGGAGAAATATCTATCCCAGCAGAGTGTAGCCTCCCAATCATCTCAAATGCCCAGGTGAGAGCTGCTCTCTCTAAAGCTAAAAACACAGCATCAATGGGACTGGATGGTGTCCCCGGCTGTGTGCTACACGAACTCAATGAGGAACTAAACCCACACATAAGGCTGCTGTTTAATCTTAGCCTTACCACAGGATACGTACCCAAAGAGTGGTGTACGGCAACTGTGGTCCCACTCCACAAAGGTGGTGCTTCTACGGACCCTGGTAATTACCGCCCCATATGCTTAACAAGCCTGGTCTGCAAAGCTATGGAGAGGATCATAATGGAACTCATAAATAAAGACATGGGGGACCTACAGACATTGGATCCTACCCAATTCGGCTTTGTCAAGGGCAGATCATGCCTCTTGAACTTGGTCGACTTTTTTGAAACAGTCACCAAGGCCATTGATGAGGGTAAGGCAGTTCACACAGCCTACCTTGACCTTGCAAAAGCTTTCAACACAATACCCCACTCGGGTATCATAGAAAAGCTCACCAGCTTAAATGTAAACCCATATGTCACAAGATGGGTTGCAAACTGGCTCAAGGACGGAACCCACAAGGTTAGAGTTGCTGGTGCCATGTCAAACTCCAAGCCGGTCACAAGCGGTGTCCCACAGGGCTCAGTCCTGGGCCCCCTCTTGTTCGGCATCTACTTTTCAGAAGTGCAGGCAAACATAGGAGGATTGTGACTGACAAAGTTTGCAGATGACTGCAAACTGGGCGCCATAGTTGAAAATCCATCAGACACAGATATCCTTCAGAGAGGTCTCATAGAAATGGATAACTGGTGCCAGAGCCATGGCCTTAAGCTAAACGCCAAAAAATGTATAGTCATACCCTTTGGTAAAAACAAGGTAACCCCAAGTTACCACATAGGTGGCAATCCATTAAGCACAGAAGAGGTTATCAGGGACCTGGGAACCCAAGTTGACAGTAACCTTTCTTTTGACACTCACATTGCCAAAGTGGTTAGGAGGACCTTCTACATTGCCCACCTGATTATGAAGGGATTCACATCCAGATCAAGGGAGGTCATTGTTCCCTGTACTCTTCACTTATCAGACCAATGATTGAGTACAATGCCCCATTCGGAATGTATCTTACCCGACACCTGCAGCAATTGGAAAGACCCCAAAAGTTCCTCACCAAAAGGATAAAGGGGATCAAAAATATGCCATATGCTGCCCGACTGAAGAAACTCCAGCTCTATTCAGTCGCATACCGTCTGCTCAGAGGTGACCTGTGCCTGACATACAAGGCCATGTCCAACACGGAATTAATGGACATGCCCCACCTCAAAAAATCCAAATCCACCAGACCCACAAGAGCAAGAGACTTAAACCTCAACACGGATATAAATAGGACGTGCTGGAGGGACAGATTCATCACCCAGAGACTCCCTATGCTGTGGAACAGAATCCCGGTCCATGTGAGACAGAGCACCTCGCTGGCTCTGTTCAAGAGGAATCTTGACCAGTGGATGGGAGATCGTAGGTTTACCCCGGGATTATCTTTGTATCACTGCTGGACAGAGTCACGGCAAACTAATGGGTATAGTATTCTTCAACCTAAGGGGTGGTGAAAGCCACACAACTCTGGCTAGGCTTATAAATGCTCTAGGGCAGATAGCCTAGTATGAACCTATGAACCTATACATGCTTCAAATGTTGAAAGGAAGCTATTAATCTCTGAGAACCATATGACTTAAAATGTTCTCAAATTGTATTACTAACTTGGGTATGACAGGTGATAATGAATTATTCTTTGAATGACAAATTGAGAAATTATGAAAAAGTGCTTCCAGAACTATAACCTCTGTTGTTAAATTTATCATTTCACATGAACCATATGTTTTAATGAGCATGTTGAACGATTTGGTTAGATCTAAGTTGGAGTATAGCTTGTCCTTGTCTGTATAAGAAAATATATAAACAGAGAGGAGCAATAATCAAGGAGCAACACAAAAAAAATAAAGACACTTGCATTTTATGCAGACGGCACCTATTTAAAAGCCTAGATGTTTAAAAAGATATGGGGAAAAATAAACTCATATAATAACATTAAGAGGGAAAAGAAAGACGTACCTAAAACTGAGATGTGAAACAAAAAGCAGATCCCAGAAGCAGGCTCTTAGAAGAAGTTAAAACTGTTAAGGTCCTATATTAGCTAAAAAATTGAGTAATCACATTGGGGTATGAAAGTTCAGAACTGTATGGGAGAAAGGCAAGTAGGATCATGGGTACATGGGTACTTACTAAGCTGTTGATCTATGAGGATTTTAAGGAGTCGAGCCTTACATTCCCATGGTAGCTTTTTCTTCCTTTTGTTTGGTGCATGAATAATCCATACCTTGGCAGAACGAGGTGTGATGCCTCACCACTGGACCAGTAATCTAGGAGCCTGAATCTTCACCACTGTCAACAGTGGGGGATGTACACTGGGAGGATAGCAGGTACACACACAGTATTTCCAAATGCAGCTCTCTGCATCAAGTGCAGTTTCCCTTAAGAGCACACAGAGACCACAGTCAGTCTGGGTCTGGTTTCTCCCTCTTTCTCCAGATCCCCAGAAAGACTCCCCACTGGCACAGCTATAGAGTTGAAATCTCAGCTGAGTGGCCAAGCCAAGACCTACACTACCCTGTCTGTCCAACCAGTGCTTCATGTCCCTGCCCAAGTAGCTGACAAACACACTCTTTGAGGTTTGATTTACACACACATACACACACACACACACACACACACACACACACACACACACACACACACACACACACCTGGGAAAGGCTGGCACAGGTTTACTAGCTATGCCCCCTTTTTCCCAGACTATAACGTAGTTATCATTGCCACCAGCCAACTCCTTATCAGCTACTTTAAGGTCCTTAGCAAAGGGTGTCCAATCTTAATATGTAATACTAATATTAATACAAATGGTAGTTTAACCAAGAGCAAGGTTATTAGGAGTAGCCCACACGGTGTCACCAAATAAATATGCAAGTACTCTCAAAACTTAAATATCTCTAGACAGATCAGCCACAATGAAAGGTTTAAATATATTTAATAGAAAATAATAAAAGAACAAGAAAATACTCAGTATATATTCACAGTGACATCAGAGTTCAAAATCACAGGAAATATTTAAAACAACATTGCAGGACAGTCTCAAAATAAATAAAGAAAAATATCTAAACTAAGCTTTACTCTATTCCTGACTTTATCTAAAAGAGTTACTATACCCTAGAAACTTACTTACAGAGCAAGGCAGATGTTGTGGTAAATTGTTCTTGTCAGGTCCAAGACATAATGCAGAATGCACTGTCTCTCTAAGAGACCTCTCATATTAATATCTCAGATATTGCTGCTGAGATAGCTTGCAGAATGAGATAATTTCTTGCCCTCTGACTCTATCCCAGGTGAAACCCCCAGCTAGCAGTATTTAGCATCTACCTGTGAAAATACGTAGACCTAAGATCTTTGGCAGATGCTGGAAGTCATAAAACAATTGCATTTCTTCATGTTTTCAGATGTAGTAATTAATTCACTCTGAAGACAATACAGAAAGCTTCTCAGCACAGACTGTATGTCTCTGGCTACATTGAAAACTGAAACATACCGTCTTTTATTGCATAGCCATAAAGTAATTTAATTTCAGTTATTTTTTTGAAGTTATCCTGCTGTACTCCAGTTTCCACTGTTAAAATATATAAATATATAAAATATATAAATTTAAACAGTTACAATAGTGAATGTACATTTCTGTTCTATTCTAGTAGGGCACATTGTGGTTATAGTTCAAACAGCACTTTGCAAAAACCTTTTCAACACACAATTCTGTACCAGCAGTTTGATATACACATAGCATACAGTTCTAAACATTTGTAAAACAAGCATCTTATATAAATCATGTTGATATTCGCAAATGATGTATAATTATTTACAAAATTCAAGATAGCTGTGCTGGCATTATCTCCTTTTGTGACACAAGGATATGAGGGACATAGGTGCTAAACCGGGGGTGAATTTGCGGCTTCCCATCCATTGTTTAAATTACATTTGAATAGAGTAGGAGAAGTACTTTGTTTTATGTGGAATGAAAGTTGGTTCCATAAAAGTGTTATTGTCTGCGATATACTGTCTTGCCAATATGTCCTATTTATGTTGTAAAAGAGATTGAGATCTCTTCATAGGTTCATAGGTACTTACTAGGCTACTGCTCCATTAGAAGCCTAGCCCTGCATTTTGTGAAATATTTAGCCTTTTTAATTTAAATGTAAGTAATCCAAAGCCGGGCAGAACATTTACATGTTAGCCCTATCTATAAGGGACAAGGGTGCTATACCAGGGTGAATTTACAGTTTCCCGTCCATTTGTTCAGATTATGTTTGAATAGATTAAGAGAAGTGGAAAGGAAGATGATTCCAAAGAAGTGGTATTCTCTGGGACACATACCTAGCCCTCCAAAGTGTTCTGTTTATGTTGTAGAAGTGTTTAAGATCCCTTGAGCATGTGTTTATGCCACCATTGGACTTGCTAATGTGCAGTAAATTTGAGAGTTTAGGGACTAAGGCTGTGCAAGTGAGGTACAAGTTACCCCTAAGTAGCCTGTATGATACCAAGAAGAGAGAAAAGACTTTGAGATGGTCATTGTAGTTTTTATGATTTAGTCCCTTGATTTTCTTGATGAGATGGTATTGTCGTCATTCAAGGTGTGTGAAGTGTTTCGACAGGTTCATGCCAAAGTGACTTTGAGATGGTGTTTACAGTACCACTGGACTTGCAAATGTGTATAGGTCAGAAAGGATTTGGTTAGTCAAGGCTAAATACGAAAGGCAGACATCACCTCTTAGCAGCCTGCATGATACTGATAAGACAGACAAGTCTTTAAGATAGTCTGCTTAGTTTTTATGATTTAGGCCCTGGATTTTTTAAGAGAGAAAGCATTATGTCTTTACAGCTGTGACAAGTGTTTGGACAGGTAGAGACAACACAGATATTGCTGTTAGGCTTTCAGTTCCTAAAACCAGTACCTTTTCACTAGGCTTTCATAATCTCCACATCACCTGCAATCTCTGCCTGTCACCAAAAGTGTTCTGGCTGTAGGTTCATAAGTTCATAGGTTCATAGGTAGGTACTAGGCTATTGGCCCTAGGGCCTATATAAGCCTAGCCAAAAGGTACCCTGGCTTTCGCCACCAAAGAAAATTATTTTCCTGTGCCACTGTCGAGCAGAGCCACAGAAGTGATCCCTGGGGTGAATTTCCTATCTCCCATCCAATTATCAAGATTTTTCTTGAAGAGTGCTAATGAGGAGCTTTGTTTGATATAGATAGGTACTTTGTTCCAGAGTATGGGAAGTCTCTGGGATAGGAATCTATCCCTCCAGCATGTTCTGTTTATCCAAGCCTTGATTCCAGGCCTCTGATATAGGCATTTCAGTAATTACTCCCCAAAACAGACCCAAATGGGCTGACATACTTCACACCTCAAATATTTTCCTTCTAGGTGATCCTTTAGTTGAGAAACTAACTTCCTGATATTAGCCCTGCAGGCTATTTCCTTTTATATTTAAGTCATTGGTAATTAATACCTCATTACTAGCTAATACAGAGTGTTGCCTACCTACCTGTTTGTAAAAATGCTACCAGACTCCATAATGCAACACACATTTGAAAGTACATTATCTTCTTTTACATCCAACATGTTGCACCTACCCCTCAGAGTGCAACAATGGGTTGTAGGCTCTTGACAAATCATAAGCATATCTGTTAGCTAGGTTGGGCCAGTGGGTCACCATATATTGAAAGGGCTGGAAGTATAGTTTCCTTCAGCACAACTTTGAATTGCTATCTGTGTGTCTACTCAGCCATTGTAATGTGGCATGAGCAGTTATTAAACTGAAGTGCCTAACTAACAAATAAGTACTTCAGGGCACAGAAATATCATTTTGCAGCTAGAAGCTCTCTTTCATTGGTTGAGTATTTCCTTCAAGCACTGCTCAACTTTTGCTGATATAGCACTAGCATGGTGCTACTTACTGTGAATGTCTTGACATGGCACTTCCCCCAAACCTACGTCTGTTGTGTCAAAATGTAAGATAAATTCTTTAATAAAATCAAGATGCAGTAATTTAGGTTCAGAACACAGGATGCCTTTTAGTTTATTAAATGTTGTTTCTGCCTCAAGAGACCATTATAACCTGATAAGAGATTTTACTTGTCTGAGATATCACAAAAGACATGGAATAGTTTAGAAATTATGCATTTTTTTCTATAATACCCAATTAACATAAGAAAATGCTTTACCTATCTTTCAGTGGAGGATATAGATCAGTTTTTATGGCCTCAGTTTTTTTGTTTTATTTCCATATTTATTTATGTATGTATGTATTTATTTATTTGCTTGTGATCTTTCCATCTCACATTGTATAAGCTATCTCAGCTATATGGTTGGTTTCCATCATGCTCAGTTATTTTTCTTAATATTTATAGTAAAGCCTGCCTACTTTATGGATCTGACAGAACCTACACTTTGATAAATGAAATTCCCAGTCTTCAGAATGAATGACCACACCATCCAGGTATGTACAGCATAGTGACAGTGAGCCCTCAGTATTTTGCCTCTAAAAGGTATCTGGAGTTCCATGTAGGCCAAATGTTAGCACTCTCTATAGCAATAGACCATCAGGGGTTACAAAGGCTGTTTTTTTATGACATGGGGGTTAGTTATATCTGCCAATATTCCTTCATCAAGTCCAGAGTTCTCAGATATCTGGCCTTTCCCAGCTTCTGTATCAACTCATCAGTTCTTGGCAAGGGATAGGTATCAAACTTTAAATGTTATTCAATTTCCTAACGTCATATAGAATCTGACACTTCCATCAGGTTTGGGAGCTAGCACTGTCCGGCCCTTCGATTAATCTGTGGCTCTTCTATTCCACCTAGTTTGTTTTTTAAAACTTCACTTACTAAATGTTTCTCTGACAATTTAGCTGTCCCAGGCTAAATAAACAATAAACACTTTATGTTTAATAAAAAAATCTTTCACATTATCTAACTGCACTACAAGGATTCTCTGGTCTAACCTTAGCTTACAGACTTACTGCAGGATTTTCATTGCATTAATATAATAGTTTTGCTTTATTTTCCTTTATTCTGGTCATCAACATTATACTTCACTGCATTTATTCTTTCAGTCACTTCAAATGACCCCTGCCTTTTGCCAGAAAGTAGTTTTCCATAGGGAACCAAAACTAATACCTGATCTCATGTGTTAAATTCTATAAAGTGAGCATTATTTTTATAAATACATTGTTGCATTTGTTGGTATTTCTGCATGTGGCCCTGTACTATGGGCCTCACAAGCACATCTGCTGGGCTTCCTGCATATGCAGTCTGAGCTTTAACGTATCCTCCAAACTAATGTGATATACTATCTAGCAATGTCATGTAGTCCACTGGGATGCCTTCCTAACAAAAGTTCAAATAGGGTAAACCTATCCTGCAGCTTGAGGCACCTCTCTGTTAGCAAGCAGTAAGTAGGCTAATAAATGGTTCCAGTTTTTACCATCTGTGTCAATAATTCCTTTTAGCATAGACTTCAATGATTTATTGAACCATTCCAATAATCCATCAGTCTTTGGATGGTAGAGTGATGTCTTCAATTGTCTGACTTTAAAGCACTGACATAACTGATGCAATGCCTTGACATAAATGAGTTGCATTGGTTAGTAATTATCTGCCCACTCTGGAGAGTAACAGTAGCAGTTCTCTGGCGACAGGCTTGATATTAGCTTTACATAATCGAACTGCTTATAGAAACTTTATAGCACAGTCTAATATTACTAACATGCACTGACTCTCATTACTTGATTTTACTATTATCCCCACAACATCCATGGCAGTATTCTCAAAATACACCTCTCTGATAGACTTTGAGTTCAGTATACTCATGTATCCGCAGTGGGCCCAGTTCTGTGATTTTCTGGACAAGGCACACAGAATGTTTTGCTTCATTCATTATATATGGCTTGTAAAATTTGGCAGGTAGTCTTGTCTTGGTTTTATTCATCCCTGTGTGACCTCCTAATGCAAAACTATTGGCTAGGTTCATTATAGTGTCCTATAGAATTTTGGAACTAGCAACTGATGTAAAATGTCCTCCTTATCCTACCATACTCTATATAAGAGGCATTACCTTTCAGCTCAAATTAGAAGAAGTAATGGAGACAGCCAGCTCACAAATTTGGTTGTATTTTCTGAAGTCCAGCTTAAAGTATTGTCTTTCCAGTGTGTTATTTTAAAATGTTAGTGAGCTGTATAGCTCTACTAACTCAAGGTTACTTCTTTCATAACTTGTTTTAAGGTGGAAAATGTAGTCCACCCTACCAAAAACACTGGCATTACAGCTTCTATGCCTTCCTCTGCTAAGGGTAGTTCTAGAAAAAAAATCATGTTCTGCTTTATTGTTTCTGCTATCAGTAGAAACCTTCTGACTGCTCTCCTTTTGATCAGGGGCACTGACTTATGGTTCTTAAAATTATAAAATTCTGCTTTCATGAGAATTGTAACAATAATTTCTAAGTGTAATGTCCGGTATTTACTGTGATTTCATTATAGCAGTGCATCTGTATTTTTATATATATATATATATATATATATATATATATATATATATATATATATATATGTTTGTGTTTGTGTGTGTGTGTGTGTGTGTGTGTGTGTGTGTGTGCAAAATTAAAAATAGATTTTATGTACAGACCATGCAATAAGGTAAGCTGACCATATTATAAGCAGCAAACATGAAAAGAAGTACAGGTTGTGGTTATTGAGTGCTGTGGCCTAAGATGTCAAATTCTATGAAAATTTCATATTTTTCCAGTACTCAAACAAACTACATTTGAAATGTATCAGTATTTTTCACAGAAAAATGGAAATCAGGGTTGCTGCCTCTGACTTAATGAGAATGGATACCACACTCTCAGGTTCTTGTTCTTCTCTGTGTTGCCCTCTCTCTGCAAA
The DNA here is from genome assembly GCF_019279795.1 of Protopterus annectens. NCBI lineage: Eukaryota > Metazoa > Chordata > Ceratodontiformes > Protopteridae > Protopterus > Protopterus annectens. The sequence continues at coordinate 814,061,852 of NC_056734.1, read as the reverse complement.
TTGTCCCAGGGAGTCAGCATAAGTCCTAGCATGATCTGTATGGCTCATGCTCAGTGTGCCCATTTCCGATTCAGAGACATGTTAAACACAACAAAGTAAAACCTCATCACTAGTATCTCTGAATCGTATTTAAAACCATGATGTGCAGATCATAGCTCCACATTGCAGTGGTAACATGCTGCTCATGTAGGAAATGGAAGTTCTCCCTCATTCACACTCCTACACACACAAGTATACACAGCATGAACACACACACACACACACACACACACACACACACACACACACACACACACACACACACACACACACACACACACACACATACCCCCTGATTCCCGTAACAACATTGTTGTCAATACAGTGCTTTAATCTCTGGTGTCTAGTGTTTCTCCCCACCCCTGATTCTCCATAGTGCTGTTGGTGCATTGGTGGTGCATTGATGGCACTTAGGTTAGGGTAAGCCCTGGTATCTAGTGTATCCTCCCAATCCCTGTAACAATGTGTGCATGCCCTAGTGGCTAGTAGTTCCTTTACCCCCCAATTCCAATAGTAATGTTGGTGCTGCTACAGCACTTTAAATAGTATCCTTGCTTCCCATTGGTTTCTCCCACCCTCTGATCCCTGTAATAGCATTGGTGATGGTATGGAACTTTAAATGGTATCCTTGGTGTCTGTTGGTTCATCCTCATACCCTAATTCCCATTCAGCTGATGTTGCCATTATGGCACTTACAAAGTAGTTTCTTGAGGCTAGTGGTACCCCACACCATGATCATGTCCAGTGGTTAGACACAACATTTTGGCCATGTTCAGTACCGTGTGGTGGGGACAGCCATTCTGATTTATGCAGCCTAGTAATTTCTTGAATTGCCTGGCCATGTAGATGCCTTCCTAGATGTGGTTCTGGGAAGAGGGCACACAGCTCATTAGCATATGTCTCTCCCCTCAGAATGCCTCGATAGCATCCAGCATGGACATAGCAACAGCCTTTCATGGTGTTGCATGTCTTTATAAAGGAGGACCATGATACACCATGTAAGGGCTGTTCTTCAGTCATAAAAAGATACCACGATGTATACATAGAGATGTGCACTTCATGGTACCTTTATGAACCCCTCCATCAGAAGAAACAACTTCAGTTTTCTTCTTTCCCTACTTGCAGGTACCTCTTTCTCAGACTATGCCTTTATTTGAATTTTCTGCTTTACACTAAGAGAAATGAGCTCAGAACTTTTCCTACCTACCTCATAATATTTACCTTGTTTTGAAGATTCTCAGCTAAGTGTCCTTCGTCTTTTATTTTTATCATCTCTGCCTCTGCAGCAACAATTTGTGTATATCTCTATGTAAACTTCTACTTTTAACTGGTTTTAGTTTCAGATCTTGCCATCACATCACTTTCAGTTCTTATATTGACATCTCTTATAGTTTTATATTTCTGTTGTTCTGAGATTTGGGCATGCTTCTGATAACAGATAGGATTCTTTACTGTCTGGACACAAATAAATCCCAGCCCTTTTGTAGCTTCTGTATCACTTCTGTTCTTATCATTTGGGCATACATCTGATAACAGAAAAAACTTTTTTACTATCCAACCATAACCAAATCCCTGCCCCTTTTGTAGTTTGTATATTGACGCCTTTCTCGTGGTTGTGATTTTGGATCTTTGCGTGAGAATCCTTGACTTGCTCTCTCTCCCAGCCTTGTAGTGAATAGGTACATGAAGCTGCTGCTCTGTCTCTTTCTTGTTGCAAGTATCAGCCTGCTACTCTCAGTCTATGGATCCTTCCACCTACCATGTTTTCCATCGTATTTTAAATTAGGAAAAAATCGTTTAGTGATACTACATCATGAGTCAAATCAGAATTACAGCCACAGGATTTTCTGTACAAGTTTGAATTTCCATATGGATACTATTTTCTATTGGCATGAATGATTAAAACCTATATGTTTGTTGTTATTAATCCTTTTTTTCTCTTTGCTTTCACTATCTTTCAGTGATTAGTCCCCCTTTGTCCAATTGACCAGTTTGTTTCTCATTACCAGAACAACAGTTAACCAGGAGGGGTCATCACTGAGACAATCATCAGGAGAATTTCAAGGTTTTTTTTTTCTTTTTTGCAGCCTTAGCTCCCTGTTGACCCTCAGCTAAGGAGTGGAAGGAAGACATACAATGGGCTGACTGCACTGGTCATCACTGGTCATCATTCACTTCAGTGAGAGGCATTCCCAACAGGCAACTCCATTTCCTTGTCTGAAGCATGGTAACTATTTTGCCTGGTCTCCATTGGATAAATCACATTTCTCTGTATGCTGCCTAAGTGCCTACCCCCCTCCACCCAGGAGAGGTGAGCATGCTGCACCCCTTCACTCATAACCTTTCCTGTCTGATTCCTGCAGTGTTGGAGACACTATTCAATCCCCAGTGGCCTGAGTCACAGTTAGGGATCCAGCCTTTTGTGCCGCAGAGCCAGGAGAAGGTATTAGTATTCCTATGTATAGACTCTAGGAAATGTTTGACAATGATAATCATACAGAATCTAGCAGGGCATCACCTTGTCTTCCTTCTGCAAGTAAAATACATTCCACTAGCTTGTGACATAGCAGTGGTGTAAATATGTAGTGTTATGTTTCACAGATACAGCTTCAGTTAAAACATGCATTTCAGCTATCACATTTCCAACAGTATCATTCTCTTCAATATTAATAACACAGAACTTTGCAATGCGATCCCTCCCCATATATTTAAAACAAATTAATACATTACATGCTGCTTTTTTTAAAACAGAAGGTGGCACATTCCTTACTGTAGCTTTAGACTTTGAAGCAGGCAATTCAGTTTTATAGATTGTGTTATTATCTAAGCATTCTGCTAAAGTTACCAGTTTATTAGAATTCCTAGTATTATTCTGCAGTACCAATTTTCATATATTACGAGGCAAACGTCTTTAAAATCTATGTACTGCTAAAACATGTAACATTTTCACTTTACTGTTCCTACTGGGTTCAAGTCAAAGCTTTATCAAAGTTATAAATCATACAGTTTTGCTCTTACAAGTTTGTCAACATTAAAAGTGTAGTTATAACATTGTATAGGCTCATAGGTGCATAGGTTCATAGGTGTTTACTAGGCTAACAACTACAAGGACCTTTTTAAGCCAAGCCATGCATCCCAAATCTCTGAGAAGTTCTGATACCTTTGATAAGTGTAAGCAGGGGCTTGGGAGATGAAACATTTACAGACTAGGGGCTGGGAGATGAACCATTTACAGGACGCCTATGTCCATTAGAGACATAGGTGCCAAACCAGGGATGAATGTCCTATTCCCCATCTAATTGTCCAGGTTGCATTTGAATTGGATTAGGGAGGAACTCTACTTTACATGGATGGGGAGCCTGTTCCAGAGATGGGGTAATCTCTGGGATACATACCTGTCTCTTCAGCAAGTCCTATTTATATCACAGGCAAGGTTTAAGTCTTTAGAACTGATAATTCTGGTGCTGTTTGTTTTGTGGATATGCAGGAAGTCCATCCGAGTGGGGTCTGACAATGCACTGTATGTCAGGCATAGAGCTACCCTCAAAAGCCTGTAGGAGACAGAATATAGGGAAAGAGCCTTGAGGCGGTCTGCATAGGACATTTTACTTAAGCCCTGTATTCTTTTAGTGAGGGACCTCCATGGACATTCCAATTGTTGGATGTGCCTGTTTAGGTACATACCAGAGGGGGCATTGTACACAGTGTTAGGTGTGATGAATGTAAAAATGCAGTGGAACAATGACTTCTTTGGACTTAGATGCCATACCTTTGTATATAAGTCGAGCAACATAGAATAATTTCAGCACTACTGTAGACACGTGATGGTCAAAGGCTAGATTACTATCTATGTGTGTCCCTAAGTCTCTGACTACTGGGTCAGCTCTAAGGGGTGTGTTGTCAGTATAGTTACTAGGGGTGGATGACTTCCCGAAGAATATTATCATGCATTTCTTGGCATTTAGTTTTAGTCCATGGCTCTGACACCAGCTGTTTGTTTGCATCAGCCCTCCTGGAGAACCAGACCTCCCAACCGTCCCGAATTACATGGATTTTACCGAGTTTTGGGGTCTAAATGAAGGGGTGCCACGATTCCCGAGTGACACCCCTTCATTTCCGATTTCTTTGCTTTTGTTTTTTTATTTTTTAAATTTTTGTGCTGTCGGACCTGACGTCATCACATGCGTGATGACGTCAGCTCCGTCAGCACTACCAGCCAGTCGGAACTGAGCTCAAGGAGCTCATGTCATCATTTCTGGCTGGCTGCGAGCAGTAGCTGCTGAAAGAAGCAGGCGGGGAAGTGTTTTAACTAACTGTTGCTGTCGCCAAGCCAAAAGAAGCAGGCGGGAAGTGTTTTGAATTTGAACTAACTGTTGCTGCCAAGCCAAGAGAAGAATTGCTGGCTTTGCTTTAGCCTAGCCAAAATGACTTTGGTGCTGCTGCCGAGCGGAGAGAAGGGCTTTGCTTTGACGCTGCTGCCATAGCGACTTAATGGCTCTTCTGCTGTATGGTAAATCTGCTGCTGTTTTGGAAATAACTTTGGATTAAGTAAGGAACAAAGGGTGGGTGTTTGTGCGTGCACATAGGAGATGTCCTTCACAATACAACCATTAATGCATATTTTATGACTTTGCTAAATTGTAATGATGGCCTATGCATTATCAGCACTTAAAGCAGATATTTTCTAAAACACAATTTGGAAGTAGCAAATTTACAATATGAAACAGCAGCAAGTCCTTGCTTTTATAGCATTAAAACTGCCAAACAAGTCTTTCTTATATGTTCAGAGAACCTATTGCTTAATGGAGTGGAAAAAAGCATAAAATTATCATTTATTATGTTATCAGCCAAAACTGGATTACATATTTTACTCTCTTAATCTTTAATGGATTTTGGTAACTGATATTTCACACTCCTTAGAGTTTTAACATATCATGTGAGACTGCATAAAATTGAGGTTTATATTATATTTGACTGTAGTAAGCATTTCAGTTACCAAGGCAGAACATTTTCTTATACTAACATGCAGGTTGGTCTATATGCATAGGGAGCAGTCTAAGAGATCTACCACCATTTTTTAGTGGTTGTTGGCCATATTAAGAATGCATTCATAGTGATACTAATCTTATCTCTCTAGCAGTTTGATACAAGTCCAGCAAATATGATAGGCCATGCCATGGTTAATTACTTGTACATGCTTAAATTCTAGAGTTAAATGGTTGTACATTACATGATGGTTAAGGGTAGCAAATAATATTGATGTTAGAACAAACTGAATGTATTGACTGGTGCAGTGATCTTTATAGATGGATAACCTCAAATGCTGATAACATTGTTTAGTTTATAGCTAGCTTCACTTAACACAAACATATATAGGAGAATTAACTGTAATCTTTGATAGAATGTCAGTGAAGCAGCCACACCCTTGGCACAGAAGGATAAAGTACTGCCTGCAGCCCAGCTGGAGGGTTAACCAGCTGCTAACATAACACTCTTATTGCATGTCATGTGCACGCCATTGTAAATTTCTGAAAACAGGCATAGATAGAGCAGCAAAACCAGCAGGAGGTTCTGAATAGCACTGATTTTTTGTATAGATCTATAGTATCAGTGACTAACAAGAGAATACCCACTGCTTCTTCCTATTTCTTTTTTTTCAATCTGTTGAGGATCAGGAAGTGGACTAAGGCTAACAATATATCTGTTTGTAAAACTGCAGTGCTATGCTGTTAATTCCTTAGTGCCTGCTTCAAATGACTGGTACTACAAAGTCAATAATGTAAAACTGCAAGTCGCATACAATGTGTGTGTGTGTGTGTGTGTGTGTGTGTGTGTGTGTGTGTGTGTGTGTGTGTGTGTGTGTGTGTGTGTGTATGTGTGTGTGTGTGTGTTTGTGAAAATGCCCCCAATTATGTAATAGATCTGGTGACTACAGGTATTTAAGCTCAAACCCTGTACCTTTGGTACAGGGTAAAAAGAGACTAAAGTCCCTAGCCACCACCATTTCTCAGATTTGCTCCAATTTTTTTTTTGTGCTAAGAGTTAAGAGCTATGGTGACAACAGAATTTGTATTCCTGCACTATTGGCTTTGTTGTTTGTCCAGGTTTTTTATGCCAAGAGTTTGAGAGCTATGGTGACAACAGAATTTTTATTCCCCCATTATTGGCTTTGTTGTTTGTCCAGGTTTTTTGTGCTAAGATGTTGAGAGCTATGGTGAGAAGTGAGAACTGAATTCACTAAATGATAGCTATTAAGTTACAGTCTTCCTATTGTTTAAACTGCTGATTTAGCATGGTGGTATGTTGCACTGACTGTATGGATTCAAGACTTGCCAGTAACATGTATGGTGGTAACACAGCATTTTATTCTAGCAACTTTCCAAAATTATATAAGCAATTTTTAAAATGTGTCCCTGGTTTTTGACCTTTTGCCCCCCCCCCCCCCAAAAAAAATCCTGAAATTGAAAATAAGTGCAAGAAGCTGTGCAAGATGCCTATGGCTTACACTACTATCATTCTGTTTATAGTTTGGGTGTGGAAGTAGACGTATGATGGAAATGTTCTGAATTGGGCAGTTTTGTCATTATTGGTTCATGCATTTTGTTTCATTGTCTTCTGTACAGCCTACTGGAAAAATGTTCAAGCAATAAATTTAAAATGCGCTCTAACAAGTGTGTTTTATTATACAAGGAATATAACTTAAAGTCAGGAAGGTGTATCAAAGAAAAGAAGACATAAATGTTTATTGTTTTGTGTGCAAGTGGCCAATGATTTGAAAACAGCCCAAAGGTAATCTTTATTCACCACTGGCCAGATACATTTTCTTTGGATGTGGTGTGGGTTTCAATGATATTTCAAAGAATGTGTTTCAAGAGCAGAGGAGTTTTAATGACAAGTCTATTTTCATTGAGACAGTATTGCTTTGTTTAGCAGATGTAAAAATAAAATCCCAAATAATCACTGTAGAAGTAAAGCAGTATGCACACATTAGTGTTTATGGTAAATAGGGTGAAATCACCAGGTAATGGGACATTGGAATGGCTGCAGGTCTGTTCTTCAGTTTGTGTTTGAAAGTTGATATCCCGCAATTCCATTGCAGTGGGTGGGGTTATGTAATTATGTATGCAAATTAGATGTTAATCAGCGTACAGATTTGTACCTATTTTTCATGGGCCTTGTCCAGATTTTTGATGTTTCCAGGTTGGGAGGTATGTGGAGAGCATTTGGGTCAATGTGGGATTCAATGACAGCTCCTAATTTGCAATCATCTGCAAATTTAGTCAGCCAGAGGCAACTGATATTGGCCTTGACTTCAGAGAAGTAAATGCTAAAAAGGAGCTGTTCAAAGACTGATCCCTGAGGGACTCCACTTGTGACTGGCCTCTTTGTAGAGGTGGACTCCCCATTTCTAACTTCCTGGGTCATATCTGTCAGCCAGTTGGCTATCCACTGGGTGTCATATGAGTTTGCACCAAACCTCTTGAGTTTGTCAATACTGATGGAGTGAGGTATTGTGTCAAATGCCTTGGCCAGGTCAAGGTAGGCAGTGTGAACCATTTTGTCCTCATTCATTACTTTAGTGACCTTCTCAAAGAAGTCCACCAGGTTGAGTAGGCATGATCTGCCCTTGATGAAACCAAACTGGGTTGGGTCCAGTGTCTGGATGTTTCCTATATCATTATAGATAATTTCCATGATAATTTTTTCCATGGCTTTACATATAAGACTAGTGAGACTTATGGGTCTTTAGTTTACAGGGTCTGTAGATGGCCAACCTTTTTGTAGACAGTTGATTGTTGCTGTTTTCCATTTATGAGGCATGAAGCCTGTTTGGAGGTTATAGTTAAATAGGGTCTATATTGAATCCGCGAATGCCGTCAATGTCGAATCTGACATTGTCAACACGTAAACAGTGAAACCACAGAACATCAAAGAGGTAAACGGAAATCTCCATAAGGGGAGATTTCTGTTTACTTCAATGTAGTGCAGTCTCGGAGTTGGTATATTTAAGTAGTGGGGGGGTGTGGGGGGTGCAGGGGTGCTTGCCCCCCTGCTTACAGCAAGTGATTTTGTTTCCTAACTTTTTGCTTTTCTTATTAGGTATTCGATGTTACTGAACTTCGATGATATGGTGTTGACCATATCATATTCAAAGTTCAGTAACTTCAAGTATCTAATATAGAGCCAGTTAAATAGCAATTCCAGAGACCCTGATAAGTCAAGTTTCATGCTATTTAGAAGGCATCCTGGGATATTGTCTGGGCCAATTGATGCAGTGTTCTTGGCCTTAGAGAGAGAATTAAGGACCTGTTCCCTAATGATAGCAAGGGGAGTTATATTTGATGGTATTTTCTGAGGGAAGGTTGAGGGAGAGAGAGGGGTAAAGTTGGAGCTGAATTTATTGACCAGTAGGTTTGCTATATCTTCTGGCTCAGTTTATGTGACTCCATTTACAATGAGCTCTGCACACAATTATATATTGCCTTTGAGGTTGGGGACATAGCTAAAGAATGCCTTGTGGTTGTCCTTGGCCTGGGAGGCCAAATTCACCTCAAATTTGGCTTTGGTAGACTTTATTTGACCACCTCTGATATGTTTGTTTAGTTTGACAAGAGTGCTTTTATCCTGCTGGGTGTTGCACCTCCTAATTTTTGCCATGATTTTCTTCTGTTATACAACCTATTGATTTTGTGATTCCACCAGGGTGGCCTGTTTTTTGAGTTAGTTCTGTACTTCTTCCTGGTGGGTATAGCTGCCCCTCTACAGCTATTAACATGCTTGTACAGGGTTTCTGTGAACAGGTCTGCATAGATAGCAGTGTTCTCAGGGTTTATGGAGCTTGAAATTTGCCAGGTTATCCCTTAATAGCAGGACGTTAGCCTTAGTGAAGTTCCTGAATATTCCAGGCTTAGCTATCCAGGTTTTGTTTTTACTTCAAAGAAGACCATTTTGTGGTCTGACCTTTACCAGGGAAGACATTACAGTAGGGGGTGTTCAGCACTCTCCCATATTAGTGAGGACAAGATCCAGTATGTCTGCATCCCTGGTTGGTGTATTGACTATCTGGTTTAGGGAGTTTGTGTTTACAAAACCCAGGAATGTCTGTGCCTGTACATTTGGTGTCATATAGGATTTCTAGTTTATAGTGGAGTAATTACAGTCACCCATGAATATGATATTGGGTTGTTGGATGGTTAGTGTTTCTAATAAGTTTAAATACATGGTATGGGTTTCCTGGATCATAGAGGGTGACCTGTAGCTGGCAAAGAAGTGATACTGGACTTTGCCTATGGTAACATGAACGTGGAGCAGCTCAAGTGCATTGTCCTGTTTGACCAGCCTTGAGGTATATATATATATATTGATGTAAATAGAGACACCTCAATCTTTAGTCCCTGTCTGTGTGGTAGCTGGTCTAAATGTGTGGAAGGCATTATAATCGTGCACTATTGGTGTGCTGTCTGTGGCTTTAAACCATGTCTCAGTGACCCGCACAGACATCAGCATTCTCTAGGGTGAAGAGTGCTTCTAGGGAATGGAGTTTTTTGTTTAGATTCCTAGCATTGAGCAGTAATACCTTTAGATTTTCTTGATTTTTATTTGCTATGTCGGACGTACATTCAGTTTGGCATTGCCTAAAAAAGTCACTGTGGGGGAACACAATGTTTTAGCTAATATTTGAAAGCCTAGAGGAGAGAGGTGCAGGCCGTCCCTGGCAAAGCAGAGTGGTCTGTTGATCATCTCCTTCCAAGCTGGCAAATATTGCACCCCCTTAGAATGACACCAGAAACTAAGCCAGTTATTAAAGTCAATTATATTTTGTTCACATTGTGGCATCATCCTTGGAGAAAATAAAATGCTGCTCAGAGCTATTCCTTGTACTTGGCTATCCCATCCATACTCAAAACTTATTTCTTTCTTTAATTTATTGTATTTCATGTAATCAGTTCCTTCCATGTCCACATACATTTTCAGTGTCTTTCCTGTCAGCTGGAATGATAGAATTTTTGCCCAGTCTGCTTGAGTCTAGTTTTCAAGATGGTGTAATGCTCAACAGTGATCAGGTAAGATTACAGGTCATCCTCCTTAATACTTTCTTAGGAGCAGGCATAGTCTTGGGGTTGGCAGCTAGATTAGCCAGCATAACTAACTGTTGCTATAGTTGCACTAGGGTGTGGACAGGCCATAACTGTGACTTCCAAAGTCCTATTAGAAAGTCCCTCGTGGTTGGGGGTCACAAAGAAAACACTCCAGTAACAGTATTAGAAATGTTTCAGGGAGGCATCAATAACAGCACTGTATGGAACTGGTAGTCCAAATATTGTTTGCACTTGGCAGCACAGGTGCTGCAATGATTAGTAAATGGCAAGTCTCTGACCGACTGTCCACATTCTATACTGGTATAATGGAACAGAAAGGAATATAAAGAAAATTATAAAGAAAATGTTTATTATATGTCTCCACTGAATATACAATATCATTTTGGCTTCTGCATTTCCAAGCAAATGCTGCTTTTAGGTTCATAGTTATAAAAAAGTGCCTTGTTGGTTAGATTTTCATAGTCCACACAGGCCACAAAATTATTGGACTGTCTTCAAACTGTTTTGGCTGTAGGCCTAAACCAGACCGTAGTTCCAACTCTTTGTTAAACCACTTCAGTATGTGTGCACTACAAAAATACCCTGACTGAGCAGACATACAGAATGCCTACAGGGTCTTCCTTTCAGGTGAGCATCCAGTTGAGGAACTTAGTTCATGACTTTTGGTTCTCTGAGCACCTTCATTTTGTATTACAGTAACTGACAATTAGTACCCACATTACTACCTAATACAGAGTGTGTCTTAGGTACTGGTTTGTGAAAATGTCCCCACATTCCATACCAGTGCACACATTTAAAGCCACATTATCCACTTTTACATCCAACATGTTACACTATGCACATATGCATGTGTATGTGTAAACGCAACCCGTCATTCTGTGAAGAAACAATCTAGTAAAGGAAATTAGTATTTTGACAGGTTCTCTGTTCATCAGTACTAACAGTGAATTCATTGGCTTTCCTTTAGCATGCACACATATACAAACAGAACAGGTTTCACTTGTTTTAGAGCAGACAACACAAAACTATCCTATTCTGACTTCTGTATGCTTCTGGCATAAGAACATACAAAAAGGATGACAGAAAATAATATCTCTTTCACATCCATCCCAATATTTTAGTAACTTCTGACATTTGCCCTATTGCTAACTTTCCACAGCCCATCTTCCATTTGTCACAAGCAGCCTTGACCCCATATATTGGTCTGCATGATACCACTTCTGGCAATGTCTTCTACAGAGCCAGAGGCCTGTCTGTGTTGAAGATTTTCTTAAGTTATTCCAAAACCTTCACGCTTCCAGTTTCGGTCCATTTCCTCTTTGACTCCATCTCCTTCTTGCTTCCTAATAATACTATGTGACAAAATAATGTCACCAAATTTTGTTCTTGACTGTACTTGCCTATTTTTCAAAGTTTTCTCTTATCTATTCCTCTTAATTGAAATGAGAATATGTGCTGAACTCTTCCTATGACCTTAACCTCCTTTTCTTGGTATCTTCATGATAAGCAGACCCAGTACTGGTATGGATTTGATTCTTACGTTTTTTAGCTGGAACCATGCTCTGATAATATGATTGTTGAAGTCTGTTAGAGCTATTTTTCCATAAAACTAGTGTTATCTGACAATGCTCAGAAATCTTTACAGCTGGACTGTGGATGTCCCAGATTTGTAATAATGATGATTTTCTAAAATGTCTCAGTTTTAATTATTTTACTAATTGGATGTTTACCATGCCAGTCATTTTAATAATTTATTTTGGGAGATATACTGATAATCATTTACTTTTTTATTTTAATAAAGCAGTCTTTCTTATTAAATCATGGCAGACACAATACATAAACATTCTACAGTAGTTTATAACAAGTAAAAATATTCTAACAGTCAGTCAGATAACTAATACAATCAGAGTCATCTAATGTCCAAATATGATTGTATGTTACCTTCCCCTTCTCCATAAATTATAATGTTTTATACTCACCAAGGTCTTCCTCAAGGAGGTCCACCTCAGACTTGTAAACATTTTATGTCATCTTGTAAGTCACTTTCCAGTTAAAACACAACTTTTTGACTTATTACTGGTGTTTATCCTGGAGACCTGGTTATTAATGGTGTTTATCCTCGAGACCTGGTTATTACTGGTGTTTATCCTGGAGACCTGGTTATTACTGGTGTTTAACCTCGAGACCTGGTTATTACTGGTGTTTATCCTCGAGACCTGGTTATTACTGGTGTTTATCCTGGAGACCTGGTTATTACTGGTGTTTATCCTCGAGACCTGGTTATTACTGGTGTTTATCCTCGAGACCTGGTTATTACTGGTGTTTATCCTGGAGACCTGGTTATTACTGGTGTTTATCCTCGAGACCTGGTTATTACTGGTGTTTATCCTCGAGACCTGGTTATTACTGGTGTTTATCCTCGAGACCTGGTTATTACTGGTGTTTATCCTCGAGACCTGGTTATTACTGGTGTTTATCCTGGAGACCTGGTTATTACTGGTGTTTATCCTCGAGACCTGGTTATTACTGGTGTTTATACTGGAGACCTGGTTATTACTGGTGTTTATCCTGGAGACCTGGTTATTACTGGTGTTTATCCTCGAGACCTGGTTATTACTGGTGTTTATCCTCGAGACCTGGTTATTACTGGTGTTTATCCTGGAGACCTGGTTATTACTGGTGTTTATCCTCGAGACCTGGTTATTACTGGTGTTTATACTGGAGACCTGGTTATTACTGGTGTTTATCCTGGAGACCTGGTTATTACTGGTGTTTATCCTCGAGACCTGGTTATTACTGGTGTTTATCCTGGAGACCTGGTTATTACTGGTGTTAATACTGGAGACCTGGTTATTACTGGTGTTTATCCTGGAGACCTGGTTATTACTGGTGTTTATCCTGGAGACCTAGTTATTACTGGTGTTTATACTGGAGACCTGGTTATTACTGGTGTTTATCCTGGAGACCTGGTTATTACTGGTGTTTATCCTGGAGACCTGGTTATTACTGATGTTTATCCTCGAGACCTGGTTATTACTGGTGTTTATACTGGAGACCTGGTTATTACTGGTGTTTATACTGGAGACCTGGTTATTACTGGTGTTTATCCTCGAGACCTGGTTATTACTGGTGTTTATCCTCGGACCTGGTTATTACTGGTGTTTATCCTCGAGACCTGGTTATTACTGGTGTTTATCCTGGAGACCTGGTTATTACTGGTGTTTATCCTCGAGACCTGGTTATTACTGGTGTTTATCCTGGAGACCTGGTTATTACTGGTGTTTATCCTGGAGACCTGGTTATTACTGGTGTTTATCCTCAAGACCTGGTTATTACTGGTGTTTATACTGAAGACCTGGTTATTACTGGTGTTTATCCTCGAGACCTGGTTATTACTGGTGTTTATACTGGAGATCTGGTTATTACTGGTGTTTATCCTGGAGACCTGGTTATTACTGGTGTTTATCCTCGAGACCTGGTTATTACTGGTGTTTATACTGGAGACCTGGTTATTACTGGTGTTTATCCTGGAGACCTGGTTATTACTGGTGTTTATACTGGAGACCTGGTTATTACTGGTGTTTATCCTGGAGACCTGGTTATTACTGGTGTTTATACTGGAGACCTGGTTATTACTGGTGTTTATACTGGAGACCTGGTTATTACTGGTGTTTATCCTCAAGACCTGGTTATTACTGGTGTTTATACTGGAGACCTGGTTATTACTGGTGTTTATCCTCGAGACCTGGTTATTACTGGTGTTTATACTGGAGATCTGGTTATTACTGGTGTTTATCCTGGAGACCTGGTTATTACTGGTGTTTATCCTCGAGACCTGGTTATTACTGGTGTTTATACTGGAGACCTGGTTATTACTGGTGTTTATCCTGGAGACCTGGTTATTACTGGTGTTTATACTGGAGACCTGGTTATTACTGGTGTTTATCCTGGAGACATGGTTATTACTGGTGTTTATACTGGAGACCTGGTTATTACTGGTGTTTATCCTGGAGACCTGGTTATTACTGGTGTTTATCCTCAAGACCTGGTTATTACTGGTGTTTATACTGGAGACCTGGTTATTACTGGTGTTTATCCTCGAGACCTGGTTATTACTGCTGTTTATACTGGAGACCTGGTTATTACTGGTGTTTATCCTGGAGACCTGGTTATTACTGGTGTTTATCCTCGAGACCTGGTTATTACTGGTGTTTATACTGGAGACCTGGTTATTACTGGTGTTTATCCTCGAGACCTGGTTATTACTGGTGTTTATACTGGAGACCTGGTTATTACTGGTGTTTATCCTGGAGACCTGGTTATTACTGGTGTTTATACTGGAGACCTGGTTATTACTGGTGTTTATACTGGAGACCTGGTTATTACTGGTGTTTATCCTCGAGACCTGGTTATTACTGGTGTTTATCCTCGAGACCTGGTTATTACTGGTGTTTATACTGGAGACCTGGTTATTACTGGTGTTTATCCTCGAGACCTGGTTATTACTGGTGTTTATCCTCGAGACCTGGTTATTACTGGTGTTTATACTGGAGACCTGGTTATTACTGGTGTTTATCCTGGAGACCTGCTTATTACTGGTGTTTATCCTGGAGACCTGGTTATTACTGGTGTTTATACTGGAGACCTGGTTATTACTGGTGTTTATCCTCGAGACCTGGTTATTACTGGTGTTTATCCTGGAGACCTGGTTATTACTGGTGTTTATCCTCGAGACCTGGTTATTACTGGTGTTTATCCTCGAGACCTGGTTATTACTGGTGTTTATCCTGGAGACCTGGTTATTACTGGTGTTTATCCTGGAGACCTGGTTATTACTGGTGTTTATACTGGAGACCTGGTTATTACTGGTGTTTATCCTCGAGACCTGGTTATTACTGGTGTTTATACTGGAGACCTGGTTATTACTGGTGTTTATACTGGAGACCTGGTTATTACTGGTGTTTATACTGGAGACCTGGTTATTACTGGTGTTTATCCTCGAGACGTGGTTATTACTGGTGTTTATCCTCGAGACCTGGTTATTACTGGTGTTTATCCTGGAGACCTGGTTATTACTGGTGTTTATCCTGGAGACCTGGTTATTACTGGTGTTTATACTGGAGACCTGGTTATTACTGGTGTTTATACTGGAGACCTGGTTATTACATGTGTTTATCCTCGAGACCTGGTTATTACTGGTGTTTATCCTCAAGACCTGGTTATTACTGGTGTTTATCCTGGAGACCTGGTTATTACTGGTGTTTATCCTGGAGACCTGGTTATTACTGGTGTTTATACTGGAGACCTGGTTATTATTGGTGTTTATACTGGAGACCTGGTTATTACTGGTGTTTATCCTCGAGACCTGGTTATTACTGGTGTTTATTACTGGTGTTTATCCTGGAGACCTGGTTATTACTGGTGTTTATACTGGAGACCTGGTTATTACTGGTGTTTATACTGGAGACCTGGTTATTACTGGTGTTTATACTGGAGACCTGGTTATTACTGGTGTTTATACTGGAGACCTGGTTGGATGATTATGGTGAGCTCTTTCTTAATGTGGGGGTCTCCTGCAGGCTTCCATGTCATTTATAACCCAAGGCCTGGCAGCGGTGGATGGGAGCCACCATTATTTAACTCTATGTTGTTATAAACTAGTCTGCTGCTGATGTAACCAACATATTTAAGCCTGTTTTTGTAATAAGAGTACATTGTAGATTTCTCCTCTTTTACTGTCCATCTTGTTATCTATGGGCTTTTCTACTCCAGTAGAAAAGCCAATAGTTTCTTTCAATGTAGTTAATAAATCCCCCACGTCTTGTTCTTGGGAGGCTTTAATGCCTGGGTTAATGATGAGAGTTGCAAACTCAATATGGAGCTTTATGTTTTAATACTCTTGGCTTCACTCACTCCATTCCTACTTCTAAACATCAATTTGGGTACTCAGTGAACTTGTATTTTAGTTTGATCAGAAATCCTGGTTTCTGGTGGTAGAACCAGTTTCCTGGACAGATCAGTTTATGTGTGGATTGGGAATCCTACCAAAGTCTTCACCCAATATTGGAGGTGCTCAGATGTAAGGACGTAAGAAACTTCAGCAGTGATGTCTTGTTGCCCATACTTGTTCAGCTCCTCAGTGTTGACAGCACAGATGACTGACCCTCTCTTGTGGTGGTATATAATGTTGCTGTCACTGGTGCACCAAATTTATATTACCAGCTCACCAGCTCACATCTGTCTGAGATCAACTATTCACTATGAGAAATGCCTTGATCATGAGTTCTGTCATATACAAAAGATCTAATAAGTCTGGAACTCCACTGGCTTTGCACTTACCTGCTTGACAATGAACATTATGCAGCATACCAGACAGGAGTCGCAGGTAAAAAGGCCTCTTTATGTCCAGAGAGGTTTCTGCTGCACTATCATCTAGTTATGTTTTTCAGTTGGTAGATGGACTAAACAGTATAGCCTGTCTAGTTGCACAAAAAGGCTTTTTCCCCACATAGTGTGACTATCATTTCTTGGATAAGTGTACCAAGATCAGGTATTCCTACCCATAAACTGTGATTGGTGAGGGTTTCAGGAGTACTTCACTTAAGATATTTGAATTTAACAGGGTCATGTCCAAGTATGCTAATTGTGAAAGTTATTTCTTCATCTTCCAGGGCCCTGCTTGTTATCTCCCGAGCCCCTGCTTACACTTATCAAGGGTACCCAAACTTGTCACCGGTTTGGAATGCATGGCTAGGCTTAAGAAGGCCCTTATTGTCATTAGCATAGTACAAACCTATGAACCTATTATGTTCAGCTCACTGTAGGCTGGATACTGGTCCTGCACCTGTCTTACCTAGGTGTACTGGGATCATTTATTCTCCAGAGTGACTATTCATCTTTGTGATTATAATTTTTCTATCACTTTTAAATAGACTTAGATTATCCCCAGACTTGGTAACCATGATTAAATCTGGATTGCTTTTAGAATTATTGACTAATTTCTAATCTTCTTTTTTGGGGGACGGTGATTGAGAAAGTAGTGAATACACAGATGTATTCCTGCATGATATCTTTTGATTAAGTTCACATCAGTTTGGTTTTAGATTGAAACTCAGCACTGATGGGACTTTTGTTTGGATTGCTATTGATCTCTGTATGGGTAGACAGCGACAGATTCTGTTATGGTCCTGCTTCATCTTACACAGTAGTTCTTAAGTTGGGTGCCGCAGAACCTTGAGAGGTGCTGTAGTGCCATCTCAATGATGCCTTGCCAAATGAGACAAAAAATGAATGCATTTTGTTATTATTTTATTGTTAATGTGTACTTACATGGCAAAAATCCACTGGCCATATTTCTGGTGGTGTTCCATCATAACAGCATATCAAGCTGCAGTGTGAGAAAGGACTGCTTTCATTGTTGATCTAGATGGAAAATAGTGGATTTATAGACTGACACTGTTAATCTCCAGGGGCCAAATCCTGGGGAGCTTTTGTTATGATTAATGTAGAGTGAAGGCTCTGTTATCTCAGTCTATCTTGAATTTGCTGTTGGAAAGATAATATGAGAGCTTACAGTTACATGAAACATGCATCCCTAAGTTACTCAGCCTTTGTAATAAGGTACAATATTGAAAGGTACCAAAGAGTTTTGGAAGTCCATGCAGACAGCTGCGTGCATTGTGATTTCAATTATTTGCTTCCTTAAGTATTTAATAACTGATCAAACTGATATTTTGACACTATATGATGAGCAGTCAGTGGGCTGTTTTTGTCAGGTGTACATTAAGCTGTGGCAACTGCTGAACGATTAAGACATTTTGGAGAAGCTCGTCTGCTAAGGTAGAAATCAAGGATTGTTTTAATTTCATTAGGAATTTCCTGATGAACAATTTACTTAATTCATCAAAGATGTAGTGTGGGGAAAGATTATATGTTTAGTTCTTTGTGAGTTATTGTTGAAGTGCTGTTAACAGGTATACACTCAAGAGAAGGAGTCTGCAAAAGCCTGTTCAATTTTAGAAGATAAACTTCTGAACATTGTGTTGTTCAGGTGTCGGATCAGTGTGCAGCAGATGTTGATAGCTTTCAAATATTTGAAAGGACTTTTACTTGATGCATATTTGTATATCAACTTGTTCTTTTTCTTTCAACTTGCATGCTGATGCGTTTGAAAGTAACACTCTGCGTTGCCAGCATGGAATGTTGTTTTGGGACAGTGGGTGAATACCCCTACAGATGTGCTTCCTCACTAGGCAGTGGTGCAGATCTAGACTATGTGGGAAGCTGCAGTGCAGTGCACATCAGAATCACTGGATATACTCTGTCCAATGATGCTGACTGACATAACTGACAGCTTCCCGGGGCCTCATTTTGTAACTTGCAGTACTGTGAGTAAACATGAAGATAATGCACGTATTTCCAGTTGAATGTAGCAGTACTTTATTCCTATGCTCATTTGCCTCCCATTTATATTATTGCTCCTTCAAGGAAGATTGGAGCAGATTTAATTTAACATAATATGATGACAAAAATATTCAGTTTGCCTGCTGCCTCTGAGAACTGTGTTTTTTTTTACTTTTAAATTTTCAGTGTATGTGGCTATTATTAGACATCCACTGAATTTGAGACACCTTATTAGAACATACGTCAATCTTTGTTTAAGATTTAATTTGAATGGGTGTCCCTTCCCAAAATGTTTAAAAATTAAACAGTGATAAGGGCATTCCATATTGTCAAGGTGACTCTGCTGTAGTGGTATTTAAAGACTGAAACTCCTTACTATTTATTTTGTTTGACAGTTTCTTTCTGCTCTCCATTAGACTGTTGAACTCTTGGGAAAACGAATCATGAGTCTGTTGAAATATTCAACCACTTATGTTACGTAACTAGCCCATCAGGTGGCTTATTTTATGGATGTATAATAACCAAGTGCAATACTAAGGTAGCTCGCCTACACACTGAAGGACTGTAACGTGGAATATACAAACTGCAATAATTCAGTCTAATGATTGTTGCTATTGTTTAAATTTTACTTTGACAATATTACCTTCATACTGTTCCTTGTCTTCCTTGTCTCCTGTTCTGGGATGGGTGTGGGTCACTGCTGTCCTACTTTACTTACTAATTGCTACTTATTAAATTTCTGCTGTGATATTTTATCAATTTTTCTCTATGTGCAACTGCTTCCTGCATTGAGAACGAAGCATTGTAATTTCATTCAGCTACACTGCTGTGTGGTTCTGAATGACAGTAAAGTTTTCTTTGACGTTGACTTACTCTTTATTGAACTGTTCTGACTAAGAGGAAAAGCACACATGCCCCTTCTGTTTTATTCTTCCCTAACTGCTTAAACTGAAGACACAATATAGAGACTGCAGCTTGTGATGGAATTTGGAAAGTAAAGTAACAAGGCTCATTGTACACGTGAATCAAAAGTATGGAAAAAAAGTCCTAAAATGCACCACAGGGCATTTAAAAACCCTGTAGCTTCTGGAGGCCTAGCAGCCCTCAGACCCTTGGCCTGATTCACTTCGTTCTCAAGCAAAGTATACAGATTTCCAGAAAAATCAGTCAACTTCTCCAGCAAACAACCTAACCTACCTTGGGGGACATAAGGAAGGGAGAAATTTATATTCTGACTATATGAGAAGAACTAATTCAGATCAAATTTTATTAAGGTGCTCATAGCTCCGAGTATTCAGCTGTTCTGTATCTTTTGGTTCTTAGGTTCGTATTAGGCTAACTGCCATTGTGGGTCATTTTAAGCCTAGCTAATTACCTCATGTGAGAATCAAACCATGCACCTCATTTCTGTACAGTAAGCACATTAACCATTATGCCAACCCCCCCCCCCCCAAGGAATGTTGTTAATACATTGTGATGTTAACTTACGTATATGTTTGTCAAGTGGAACAGGTCATACTGACTCTCTATCATATAAAATATAATTTTTGTTGTACTTTTGTACTTATCATCTTCGCGATATTCAGTATGGTGTGATATTGCATGGGTACCAAAAGTGTGCTATGACCATGCCCAGTTTTGGTAAGGGTGTCGGTAAACAAAAAAAAAAGGAAGAGAACAAGTGCTCTAACAGCTGATTTTGGCCTCAAAGATAAAATGATTTAAAAATTACTGCATCTTCCCTGTCATTGTGCTCAACTGGATTGCCCCTTACCTCTTTGGACAATTGCAGAGGGTGGTGTCATGTTTAAATTCATCAAGCTGTCAACCTTAGAAGTACAAAATAACACAAGTTTCTATCCTGACATTATTGTTTATGGTGTACATGTTACCCCTTACTCAGGTCCTTAAAGGGAGGTGCATTCCCTATCAATCTTGCGCAGAGGAAATTGAGCTTTATCTCTATTTCACTTAGGAATGTGTGCCTGATTTTTCTGTTTAGAAGACTATGGACGTTCTTCTCAGATGGTTATTAGAGATTCATTTGAAGTGCAGCCATCCTAAAACTGAGAGGGTTCTGTTGTATGACACTCTCTGTCCATCTGAGTTTCCTCTCCTTTCCCTTCTTATGAGGGGTCTGTTGTATGACACTCTCTGTCCATCTGAGTTTCCTCTCCTTTCCCTTCTTATGAGGGGTCTGTTGTATGACACTCTCTGTCCATCTGAGTTTCCTCTCCTTTCCCTTCTTATGAGGGTTCTGTTGTATGACACTCTCTGTCCATCTGAGTTTCCTCTCCTTTCCCTTCTTATGAGGGTTCTGTTGTATGATACTCTATGTCCATCTGAGTTTCCTCTCCTTTCCCTTCTTATGAGGGTTCTGTTGTATGACACTCTATGTCCATCTGAGTTTCCTCTCCTTTCCCTTCTTATGAGGGTTCTGTTGTATGACACTCTATGTCCATCTGAGTTTCCTCTCCTTTCCCTTCTTATGAGGGTTCTGTTGTATGACACTCTATGTCCATCTGAGTTTCCTCTCCTTTCCCTTCTTATGAGGGTTCTGTTGTATGACACTCTATGTCCATCTGAGTTTCCTCTCCTTTCCCTTCTTATGAGGGTTCTGTTGTATGACACTCTATGTCCATCTGAGTTTCCTCTCCTTTCCCTTCTTATGAGGGTTCTGTTGTATGACACTCTATGTCCATCTGAGTTTCCTCTCCTTTCCCTTCTTATGAGGGTTCTGTTGTGTGACACTCTCTGTCCATCTGAGTTTCCTCTCCTTTCCCTTCTTATGAGGGTTCTGTTTTATGACACTCTATGTCCATCTGAGTTTCCTCTTCTTTCCCTTCTTATGAGGGTTCTGTTGTATGACACTCTATGTCCATCTGAGTTTCCTCTCCTTTCCCTTCTTATGAGGGTTCTGTTGTATGACACTCTCTGTCCATCTGAATTTCCTCTCCTTTCCCTTCTTATGAGGGTTCTGTTGTATGACACTCTATGTCCATCTGAGTTTCCTCTCCTTTCCCTTCTTATGAGGGTTCTGTTGTATGACACTCTCTGTCCATCTGAGTTTCCTCTCCTTTCTCTTCTTATTACTTACTGGGTGGAAAAAGACTGGAATTTGTTTCACAAGTCTGTTAGGCTGACACTGAATGCTCATGTATTAGCTATAGTCAAGACACCTTATTTACATATAAGAAATATTGCCTAGATCCAGAATTTTATAATATTGTCAGATTTATTACAATGCTCCCTTCCTTGGCTGCTGTCAGATGGAGATTTGGTGAAGTTGTGGATGGTGAAGAATTCTGCAATAAGGCTTTAGATGGCTGTGGCTTTTGCCAAGTTATTCCTCTGCTATTGGACTTACACTGGCTACTGGCCACTGCCAGATCAGTGACATATAAAGCCCTACATGATCTGGGTCCTGCTTATTTGAAAGAGCTGCTGGTTGCTTCCTCACAAGATCCTGTAGATCATCAGGAGAGAGGCTAGTAGCTGGACTGAGGCTCAGGCGTGAGTCCTCTGAATGTTTGTCCTTTGTATGCCTTGCACCAGACCTTTGGAAGCAGCTACCTTCTTTGATTCAGGCCAGCAACTCAGTGTCCTCCTTTAGAAGGTCCTTCAAATATCATATATTTAAGCAAGTTTAGCTTAACTCAGCTTGACATATAGTGTGTAATTCTGACAGTTTATTGTAACCTCTGTGTTTTTGCATTTCACCTGCTTTTATTTGCACTATACATTGTTTGTTATTGTTATGAATAATAGTTAGACAAGCATTTGTATACTTTTAATAAATAAATAAATAAATAATAACATCCCCCAGATGCAGCCCTATCAGTTCCATGTACAATGCAAAAATAATCTCAGAGTAGATTGGGTGATTTGAGTTGTGTACCCCAACATTTTGTTGACCTTCTGTAATGCTATTTCATGTTATACTGCATGATCCAGTATATGGGTACTAATAACCACCCTAGGAAAGTAAATATTGTGGGAAGAAATATCCAGGGAATTGTTATGGCTAGGCTTGTGTAGGCTCTAGGCCCGATAGCCTAGTACCAACCTATGAACACTTTCATTCTCATCCTCCTTCATCTGGTCATCCTTCTAAACATGCATATTTTCATTAGATCCCCCCACCCAGAAAGATTCATCTCCTTATATTTTTTTTTTCTTTTAAATTGCAGTTATCCAGTTGGCCACACTGAAAGCTGCACCATATCTTCTTGCAACCGAGCCTGTCTATCTGTAGCCATGACACCTCTCCTGGTGACATCAGGGAACAAACCGATCTTGCTTCTTGACTCCATTGTGAGCCCCAGTGAGACCTGCCACAAGTATACTGAACAAATCATGCCACAGCATGAACCCTGTGGTATCCCACTGACTGTTGGATGTTTTCAGACAGATTCTTCCTGTCTGCCATCCTCTACTTCCAGTCAGCCAGTCAAATCCTATTTTCCCTAAACAGCATAGATTCTCAATGGACCTCCTTACTTTCCCTGCTAGTTTACTCACGCATTTTCTTATAAAGTACTGTCTGAAAATAGTTGCTGAAGTTCAGATGCATCTTATCCACATGGTTCCCTTATTAAACTTCATTGATGACCCAGTTATAGAACTGGATCAAGCTGGACCAGCAAGACATCTACTGTATGAAGCTATGCTGTTAACACTGACCACAGAACAGCCAGTCTGGTCCTTAGAATCTTTTCTATGAAATCTGTGACAGTGACACAATGCAAACAAGATTGTAATTACCTGGCTTGTGAGGGAGTGATTTTGCATGTGTGTGTGTGTGTGTGTGTGTGTGTGTGTGTGTGTGTGTGTGTGTGTGTGTGTGTGTGTATGTGTGTGTCTGTGTGTATGTTAAAGTTTGTGTGATTGTCTGTCTGTCTGTGTCTTTCTGAGTGTATGTGTGCATCTGTGTTTATTTGTGTGAAAATAATTTGTTTGCAAAGCAGTTAGCAATGATAAAGGGCACAGGAAGACACTGTGGTACACAGACAAAAAGAGAAACTGAGAGAGAGTAGTGAAGCAAGGTCCTGGGGTGATAAGTCAGAGACTCAGCTCTCTAAGTAAGCAGTGATTAGTCCTTTTCTGGAGGTGGGCAATGGAAGCCAGTACTCACGACAGCAGACAGCAGTGCATGTTCTCTTTATACTCTTAGGGATAGGTTGCATTTGGTTAATTGTTTATTGTACCAGATTTGTGTGCACTTTCCTTATTTACTTTTATCCTGTTGGATACCAGTGGTGAGTCTCCAGAAACTATCCTTCTGGTGCCCAGCAGATCTGTATGGGGCAGGAGTGCATATCCAAGGACCACAGCCGCTCTCCCTCACATACCTGGATTACAGACTATTTGGCAGTCGTCCTGTGAAACTTAGTGGTAGCAGTCCTTTCTATGACATTTGGTTATCAGTGGTGAGATTCAGACCCCCATCAATGCTAATAGTCTGTCAAAATAAGATAAAACATTACACTGAGGCAACACAAAGCACTAAGTTATATATGATGTCAGAAATCCTCAAATGCTCCTAAAAAGAAAAGTTGTAACAAAAAAAAGGGGGGGGGGGGTTGACATAATGGTTAAGGTGTTTGCCTTACAGCTACAAGGTCTAGGGTCTGATTCTCACAAGCTTCACATGGCCCACAAGAGTAATTAGCCTAGTGCTAATCTAATCTATGTGTAGCTTTCCTTACATATACTAGGCAGGATCAGAACTTGTGACTGATAATGTCTGCTCTGAGACACAGAGGAATAAAGTTCTCAGCATGACACAGCTGATGCAAGTTCAAATGTGAGCACAGCCACTAGAAGAGTCAAGACAGTGGAGGGTGGGAGTGAAGGGGCATTAACACCTCACTGATCTAGGATGGAGGGAGGGAGGTGGCTAGATCTTCTGCACCACTAAATCCAGCTAGTCGGTTAAGAGATTGTAGATAAGCAGCTATTGGGTCAGGGGGACGTGCTGCAGAACTGAATAAGCATTCCCAACTGTGTGAGAAAGTACACAAGGGTTCCTCCCAGAGTAGCAACACTGCCAGATACAGAATGGAGGGGAGGGGGTGTTAGGTAAGGTGCTACCTCAGAACAGATGACAGCCCATTCCCCTTGCCCAACTCTTATCTCAGTGGGGAAAGAATGACCTTATAGGCTC
Source organism: Protopterus annectens (assembly GCF_019279795.1). Classification (NCBI taxonomy): domain Eukaryota; kingdom Metazoa; phylum Chordata; order Ceratodontiformes; family Protopteridae; genus Protopterus; species Protopterus annectens. The sequence continues at coordinate 814,037,144 of NC_056734.1, read as the reverse complement.
TCAGGTAGGTCACTGAGTGGGCCGTATGGCTGTTGTCAGCATTTTGAACAGATCATTGGTGTCAGAGGGAGGCAGCTTGAGGACAGTCGCATAGAGGTGGTCAGAAATAATGATCGATTTGGCTCCTGGAGATGCAGATGGAGAGCATACATAGGAATCTTGAATAAGTGTTGCATTAAATGAGTATCTGTCTCTGTTTTCATGCACAAGACAAAGAGTCCAGCATCATGCTGCCTTTGGAAAGGAGAAGGAGCATGATGATACACCAATTCACATCTTACTGAGGGGAAATTAGGTGATTTGTTGGAAAGGTGGAATGTGTACGTGGGTATGATTCAGGCGGGTGGATGGTTTGTACTAAGAACATGCAGAAATAGTGAGTAAACCAGTTAATGCTCAAATCCATGCTTCATGTCTGTTTTATACTGTACCTAAATGGGTCAGTTTTGCTCCTCTTGTACATAAGTGTAAATAATAAAAAATGGCAGAAATCAAAGGAATGCTCGTGAGACATTCTCATGAGCGGATAGCTGTTCATTCTTTGGAGAAATGTGACCATTGCTCAACAACAAGCTAAATATGAAGGAATTAATCAGAAGTTAGTGGAACCTGAAGAGAGACAGAGAAGGAAAAAACTTAAGATTTGTGAGAGTGCCAGAAAACTCTGAGGGAGATTATTGTAAAGGCTTCATGCGATGATATATACATCAACAGACCAAGATTCCCCTGCAGGAAATAAAGATGAAGAAGGCTCACAAAATATGCTTTCCTGGAGGGACACTGAAGAAAATGCCAAGGCCACTTATTAAGCTTCATTTTTATCAATTAAAGGAAAAAATTCTATCACGTCTGTGAAAGAAAGGCGTTGCCTTAACAGAAGGAGACTCCAGGATCTATGTAGATAATGACTATTCTAGTCGCGCAAGAATGTAGAGTAATGCTTTCACTCCCTTTTTAAAAATACAGGGAAATTAAATTTTAAATTTTGGCTACTGTATCTTGCAATTCTTAAGGTGTTTTATACCCTTAGTTGGAAATTGTATATGGATTCTAGCCCAAATTTGTCCAAAAGAAGTGAGGAAATGGACAATAACGTGCCTGATCTAAGCAACAGTCAAGCTAAGCCAGATGAAGACATGCAAAACCCTTCCCCATGTTCCAAAAAAAAAAAAAAAAAAAGCTTCAGGTTAAACTCAAGGAGTCCAGCAACACTCAAAAAATTAAAAGAGTCAACACTAGTTTGACCACTGGAGTTCCATTTGGGCAAAAGTAAGACTGATCGCTAATCCCCACTTTGGGACTTTAACTACTGAGAAGGAGTACTTTTAAACCAGGTTAAAGCAAATGCTAGTAAGTACTTGTTGTAAAGAGTGACTTTAATATAGTTTTCAATATTTAATTACATTACTATTGAATGTTTAATTATGCTTTTCTTCTTTTTTATAAAAAAATATGTCAGATACTGACATTCATGTCCAAGAATGACATCACTTTTGAAGGAGGCAAACTTACAGAGAAAAGAATATGAAGCCTGCATAAACCAGAGTAGGAAAGAAAGCTGCTACACGGGAGGTGAAGGAGAAATGAGAAGAGAAGGAGTAATATTAATAAAAAAGGTGCTAACATGAAAATGTAGGAAGAAGATATGGACAAATATAGAAGGTACATATTAATAACAGGAATTTGGAAGGGACTTGCAATCACACTAGCTTCAATATTTACCCCAAAGTCAACTGTAGTGGAAATTAAGCAGATATTGGGAGAAGTTACATACTTCATTGGAGAATATTATATTTAGTTGGAGCCTTGAATGCAGTGCGGAATATTGTGGATGAATCATGGGGACCAAGAAAGTTGACTGTGCAGAAGGAGGGGAGATTTTTAGAAAATTACATGCAGTTGTTTGGATTACAAGATATTTCCCAATCAGAAGGAGATAAAAAAGAATTCATGTATTTCTCTAGGAGGTATAGGTTCATAACACCATAGGTAGAGTCATGAAGATGTTTAGAGATCATGCATTCCCAAGAAATTTTTATCGTTATATTTTAAGTATAAGTAACCTGTAGGTGAGTAGAACATATGCATGTTATTACTATCCATGAAGGACAAGAGTGTTAAACCAAGGTTGACGTTGCTGTTACCCATCCATTTGTCCAGACTATGCCTGTGTAGTGTAAGAAAGTAATTTGCTCTATGTGGAGTGGAAGATGATTCCAAAGAAATGGTATTAACTGTGATACATAATTATCTATCCAACATGTTCTATTTATGTTGTGAAAAAAAGACTTGAGCAGAAATTTATACCTCCATTGGACTTGTGAATGTGCAGTAGGTCTGACAGGATAAAGTCTATTGAAGCCTTTTATACAAGGCAGAGAATGCCCCTCAATAGCCTGTATGACACCAAGAAGAGGGATAAGACTTTGAGATGGTTTGCATAGTTTTTATGATTTAGGTCCTTTTTTTTTTAGTAAGAAAATTTTGTGGGCATTTGAGTTGTGTTGAATGTTTAGACAGGTACATAGCAAAGTGGTTTTATAGTCAGTGACTGCCTGATGAGTGCAGAATACAGTGGAATGATCACATCCATGGACCTGGATATTATATTCTCGCTAATAAACTGTCCAATGAAAACACACATCTTTTACAATAACGGCTATGAGATGATCATAGGACAATCCGTTGTCATTGTAGGTTCTCAGGTACCTAACTACTGGAATAATGTTTAGGATTGTGTTGTCAATGTGATAGCTACAACAGACTTTTTCTTGTCAAAGGATATTAGTATACATTTTCTGGCATTCGGTTTTAGTCCATGGTTTTGACACCAGCTATTACTTCTGGAAAGGCCCTCTTGGAGGATCTTGGTGTCCTCTGGGGAGGTTATGATGACACCAAGTTTACAGTCACCTGCAAAACTGGTCAGCCATAAATTCCTAATGTAGCTTTGACCTCCAAGAAGTAAAAGCAAAGATGAGTAACCCAAGAACTGATCCATTGAGGACATTATGACAGTTTTTTTGGAGGAGGTACAGCTGCTTGCCCTAATTGTCTGGGTTCTCTTTATGAGCCCAATTGCTATCCCAGGAATTATATAGGGATTATCATTTAGCTGGGATAGTTTATTTACAATACATGAGTTTAAGATGGTGTTCATTGCCTTTGCAGTGTCTTGATAGGCAGGGCATACTGATTTGCCCTCTTTCATCACTTCAGTAACCTTATCAAAGAAGTGAACCAGGTTAAGTAGGCAGGATCTGACCTTAACAAAGCCAAACTGGTCTGGGTAGAGAGTGTGTAGGTTAACTATGCCCTTATGCATTAATTCCATAATGATCCTTTCCATAACCTTACAGATAGGGCTGGCCAGATGTATGGGTGTGCGTGTGTGTGTGTGTGTGTATACATATATATATATATATATATATATATATATATATATATATATATATATACACATACATACATACATACATACACACATACATACACACAAATGTATATATATATATATATATATATATATATATACATACATACATACACACAAATATATATATATATATATATATATATATATATTCCTGTGTCCATTGATGCCCCAGTTTAGTGCAAGGGGATGAAAGCTGCTGTCATCCATTCATCCATCACAAAGCCTGACTGCAGGCTGACAGTCCATAACCTCTGTAGGGTGACTAACAGGTCCTGTTTCAGGCTGGCTGGTAAGCCTGGTATTTTATCCTGCCCCATACAACACATGGGCAAGACTAGATAGATGTTACATTACTAAAGAGCATGCAAACTTTGTCTCAAGTTTCAAAGTACACCCAGCACTGATTTGTGATTATGTCCCAGTTCAGCTAAAGCTTCAGTATTACAGGAGAGAATATTTTGAAAGACACTAGCACTTTCATACTAACTTACTCAAAAGGAACTACTTTAAATAATGGTTGCACCACACCATTTCAAAAAATATCAACAAAATAGAACACAAAGTTAAGGACTTGTATCTAAGACGGGATACATGTAATTTAAATATACTGAATGCAGTCATTTTAAAAGCAAGTGAAACATGGAGAGCCATCCAGAGAAAGTTTGTACAAGCTGCTAATCATAAAAGTTCTGTAAAAGAAATTGTAAAGTAAGGGAGACGGCTATGAGACTCAAGTTAAAAAACTGCAGTCAGTGATATCAGATTATTTAGATCACGTAAATGAATATAGGGCCAAACCATTGAAACATGTGTTTTTTAAAAGTAATTCTACTGCAACAAAGTTTTTTGTGCAGAAATTAAGACAGCAGAAAGATCAAATAGTGATTGAGAAACTTAGAAAAGCAGGAAAAATGACAAAGGACCTTGATGAAATAATTAAAATACAAATACTATACAGCTCTTATAGCATTTTGTATAAACAAGACTTAAAAATAGAAACTAAGGTGGAGGATAGAGTTCTTTTTGAAAAATAAAATAAAATTGCCTCAAACTACACTATGAGGGCAATTGATATTTAATTAGTAAGAACAGAAAAGACATGATTAAAGAAGCCATTAAAAGGCTCCCTATTGAAATGTTGGCACTCAAAATGCAGAGTGCTGACAGGACAAATAAAAATGACTGAAAAAACAGGAGAAGAACAAATTTAAAAAAATTGCTTCTCTCCTTTAAACTGCCTTTGTGTGGACCCCCCCCCCCCATGAAGGGGGCAAGCTCAAAACCCCACCAAACTTATATATACCAACTCAAAGATCATCATACCTCAGAGAAAAGGGAATATTCTGAGGAATGGCATCTCGGTCATAGTATATATAAGTCCAGTCTTTTGGCCATTCAGTCTCCGTATTTTGGGACTAGCTCTTCTGAGTGCCATCATGTCAAATGGTTACCCATTGAAGACCAAAAGATAGGGTAAACTCCAAGTATAGATGGAATTCCAATAGAGATGTGGAAGCTGAGGGAAAATGAATTGACGGAAATTTTGGAAAAACAATTTAGTAACATTACAGACTGGGACCTAACACCCATGAAACGTTTGCTGTAAGATTACCACTTGTTCCTCTTTATGCAGTGCATTTCCTACTTAGGCAGTTGCATCATGTGAAAAAATATGATAAATATTTGAAAAATGGCACACCCCAGGAGTTTTGGGTAAAAAATATTTACGATTATTTGCTAGGAAATTAATGCTGGGGGTGACTTTCCCAGAGGAGAATGAAATGCCTAATGTGTTTAGAAAGCCCAGTATATTCACACTGAAGTTTTCACCAGCCATAGAAGCATTCATTAATATGTGTAAGACTGACCTTAGAACTGGGTATATGTCCTGAAGTTATGAGACTGAATTTTATAACTTGACATTTAATGAATCAGTAGCATTGCGTGGAATGATTAATATGCAGCAGCTCAGTATTAGGCCAGCAAATAAAGGAGGTGGAATAGTTGATAAAATGATGGCTATATTAACAGATGAAGCTGTGTATTTGAAACTACAGAAATTTCAAATTACCGGCATTATTAACAGGGTCAATTTCTATCTATATGCTTTATTAATGACTGGTCAGATAGATTTTGATTTGTACACCTATTTGTCAGTGGATCATCCTCTGATACCGTCGATATATGGTTTGCTGAAGGTCCATAAGGATGCAGTTAACCCACCTCTTCGACCAACTGTGCTGGGGGGAGTGGTTAACAGAACCACTGTCAATTTATGTGGACAAGCAATTGAGGCAGCCCCTGGACTTAGCTGTAAGTATTGTGAAGGACTCTAAATAATTTCTTCAGGACTTGTTTCAATGGTCTAATATGTTTAATAGTTTAGAAGATGTTATCCTTGTAACCCTAGATGTGAACTCTTTGTTTACAGTCATCCCTAATGATTTAGGGATTGATAATGTTAGAATGTTTCTTGTATCTGAGATGACATTCTCGAATTCTAAGATAGAGCTCATTTGTGCTTTATTACAGATGATTTTGGAGAATAATATTTTTTCATTTGAAGCTGAGTATTTTTTGAAGAAACTAGGGGTTGCTATGGGGACAGCGTGTGCTAACTTATATGCGAACCTGGTTCTTGCCCAGTGGGAGAAACAGTCTGTCTTCTCTGACATTTTATTTGTCAGCTATGTGAAGTTCTACAGACGTTTCATGGATGCCATCTTTTTTGTTTGGCAAGGACCCTCCCATATTTTAAATCAGTTTGTTGACTATTTGCAGAACACATCTTATCTCAGTTTTACTATGCATAGTTCTGTGACATGTAATGAGTTTCTAGATGTATTGATTTATACTAATGATTTAGGTGCCCTATCCACCAGCATGTACAGGAAACCTTGTAAGAAAAATAATATTTTACATAACACTAGTATGCATTCCCGACATATTGCTAGAAATATAGTTAAGAATCAGGTTCTTAGATTAATGCGTCTGCATACTGATGCTTTATTTTTAAGTAAAGCTTTAGATACTTTACGTATTGAATTATTGGAATGGGGATATAGCATAGGAGTAATAAAGTGGGCTATAGAAGTGGTCAGCATAAAAAAAAAAGTTACACCTTACTTTTCTAGAAGGCCTGAGATGCAACGAACTGACCCATGACATGTTAATAAATTCAATAAAAATAGAATGGTTATAACTTATTTTAACAATATTAATTTTGTATGTGACATCATGAAGAAGAACTGGCCAATTTTAATGACAGATGAAAATATAAGTAAAATTGCTGGTGATACCCCACAGTTTGTTTTTAGAAATAATAAAACTCTAAAACAACACCTATGTTATAAACAATGTGGGCTGATTAGGATACAATCTGAACGTTAAAGTACCTATGCTTGTAGATCCTGCAAGGCATGTAGGTTTATTTGGTCCACTACTTCCATTATTCATCCTAGAATATATAAGGAGATTCATTTTTGTTTCTATATAGACTGTAATAGCAGTAATCTTGTTTATATGGCACAATGTATAGCATGTGGAATGTTCTATGTAGGGAAGACAAATTGTACCCTTAAGGAATGTATACTGGAACATGTTAATGATATACGGAATGGTAAACCCAATAATGCACTAGTTAAGCATGTATTAGATTTTGATGAAACTCATCAATTTAAGTTTTTAGTTCTGCAGCAATTAAATGTCAATATTAGAGAGGATGGTGTTATTAATGAAACTGAATTTTTGGAATTGAAATGGATTCTAGACTTTAAAGCAGATATATTTCCAGGGCTTAATAGTGCTATCTCTTTAAAGCCTGCCTTAAAGAGAAAAGGTTTGAATCACTGATGAATGTCATATGGCTATTACTCTCATTTGATTGGCTAAGGGTTGTTTTTAAATGCTTTGTTGCAGTGTATGTTTTATGGTCTGAAGAAGCGATAGTATCATGAAAGTGCTCACCTGTTTTTATTTGCCATTTTATTAAAGTTTTCATATACAACTGTTTCAGCCTATTGGATATCTTTGACTTCTACATATACTATTATTTGGATTTGTCCTGGTCCTGGTACGCTCTTTATTGTTAAAAAATATTCCCAAGTTTCCTCTGACAGTTGATTAAAAACATTGCTTTGTATCTGAAGCACTTTATTATTTTATGAAATAACAGAAACTAGTTAAATTCTGCAAGAGTGAGAGTTTGTATTGTCAAAAAGTGAAGTTCAGTAGTTGGGGGCATAGTTTGCCTGACAAAATCTCACATTTGCATAAAAGATGTCCCATTCTAGGCATTTGAAACAATGGCAAACCCTGTGTTGCTGGGAATAAGGAACTGTTATGTATCCTGCTTAACTTGCAATCACCATCACTGTCACTAGATCAAGCAGTTTAGGAAAGCATGGATGTAAATCAAAGGTGATGTAGTGAGCTCCTACCGTTTACTTTTCTGTTTCTCACGTGTTGTCACCAGCTGTTTCTCACATTGTGTTGTTGCCTGTTTTGTCTCCTGTGTGTATTGGCATATAACTATATACTTTGAATATAAACCTATTTTCCTCCTAAGATACTGTTAACCTCAACATCTAAATGCTTAATGTCTTTGGCCAGGTTTCTGTGTGGAAACCGGGACATACTTTCAACATTTCATCAAAATTTGGGATGCAGTGGATGTCAAAAGGGAAAACTGTATGATATGACATACCGTAAGGCTGAGAATGTAAAACAAGAGACTCAAATACATAAGTTTATAGTAAATTTAGACTCCTCAGTATTATAAATTATGATGAATTTATGCTTTGAAATTAATTAGTAAATTAATTGCTAATTATAAATTATTTAGTGTGTGAAATATTCTCCAGTACTGAGTTTTTACAAGAGCTAAAATGACTTTTCTGATAATTTCTGATAGCTGAGAGGTAATTTCCTTACTCAGCTTTCCTTGGAATGTTTTCTTTCCAGAATGTTAATTGTTGTAGTATTAGAAAACAACACCGGAGAGCAGCAGTGAGGAATAAGTTAAGAGACAGGATTCCAGCTCATTCTGCATTACTTGCTTCAAATTGTCAGGTTGATAACAGGCCCTACAATGACTATATATGCTCAGTTTAGGAAATACAGGTAAACTTTAATCTGAAGAATGATGGATTTATTTAATGTGCTTTATAACATTCAGCACAAGCCAGAAACTTATTATTAAAATACATACTGACAAAATAAAAAAATAGGCTAAGTACATGGTAACAGTTTGAGTTTTAAACAACACTTCCAGTATGCTTTCAGAATATCATAGAATATCAAGACCTTTGAAGCAAACATTTTTAGGATTTACTTTTCGCTTCAAACAGTTCACAGTTTTCACTCAGTCTTAAATTGTCTAGCATCCCCTGCATTTCTCAGGAAACTTTGCTTTGTTTCCAGTTACAGCACTCAGTATAAGCTGCAGTCTCTTTCTTCTTCACAGGTAGAGCTGTGTTTCCTCTGAATTAGAATGGTTTTAAAGATCATGCATTTGTGTCCTAGCTCAACTGATTTAGCTTCCTTCCACAGGCTTGTGTTTTTGCTTAGCTCTTTTCTTCTATTCTAAAACTTAAATTTCTTAACCTCAGTAATTTTTAAACTAGTATAGCTCTACCCCATCCAGATGAATCATAGATTATAACATTTTATTGACTAGGAAGGTTTCTGCTAAAACAACTTCCTATTACTGTATACCCATGTAGTATATACCATAGTTAATGGAACAACTGAGAGCATTATTTTAAATATACATAGGAACCACAGTTCTTGTAGTAGAATAATAAAAAAAATGACCAGCTATATACTGGTAATTGGATACATTGAACTAGAAGACAAAATACTAAAGCAAGCAGTAGTGTTGACAATATATGCACATAGAAAGTCATTAGAATTGTATGTCAGTGATAAATTGCTAAAAGACACTCAAGTACACAGACTTATTGTCAATATTGTGATATATATTGCATTGCCCCAGGGTGACTGGTGGTACTGACTAATAACATTAGCAGAGAAAGGCTTCAGAACATGCACCATTTCAGACCCTGAACTATGGGTGAGTTGCAGACCCTAGACAGTGATCTTATGCTTACCATGGCAACAGTAGTTGCAGTGACTTTTCCTGAAGTGATTTGGGTTTTTAATGCAGTAAATGAAAGAAATATATTTTGTAACGCTATGTGGCTCTTCTGCAATAAATACCAAACACTAGTACAGGGGGGGAAGTATAAGAGCGAGTATAAAGCAAGTATTATGATTCAATGATAAATTACACTGTTTGCTTCAAAACATGTAATCATTAAAATAAATAAATTAATTAATAAATAAAATAAACTACCCCCAAAGCAGTACAATTTGCTTATAAGAGCAATGCACTCAGCTTTCTGGCATGATGTGATGTAAGACAACAAAGTGAGTTGAAGTGAGCCAGGAACAAACATCGTCAAACATTTTCTTACCTGGTAGTATTATATTTATGATGTTTCATATACAATAAAGGTCATATTTATTTATCAACATTCATTTATTACTGTTGTTGAAATGTAGTAAATTTGATCCAGTCCACTAATGATTGGTAGTTGATTTTTACGTGCTGGGTTACCAGCCTTGACGCACAACCTTCAAAGAAGGTACGCCCATTCACGCATGTCTCCATGCAGAAGACGCTCTAGCTGAGAATCGAACCGGACAGTGTCTTACCGTGAGGCGACAACGCTACCGCAGCACCACCACCGCGGGACGGTGGTGGCAAAATATTGTAATGACATACACTCAAGGATTGTAAATGCGTTCATGACAAGCAGTCTCACTGAAGTGACAGTTATGTAAATTATCTGCTCTGGAACCTCTTATATTGTAATGACAACACATGGGTTGATTCCGGAGGTTAGCTTAATGCTGCCTTTAACTAATCTGGTGTACTCACTAAGAAAACATGGAAGTACTTTCCAGAAACATGATAGTTTTTCCAGGTTTAAGTTAAATCTGCCCACTTCTCAATTCTTATGGTAGTCCCACAATTATTCTCTAAGGGAAGTGACAATGAATCTGATGTCACACATACTCAACAGAAGGTTTAAATCTCTTACTCTTCATCCACTTGCCACCAACACATAGAAATGACACTGCAACAGAAATTAAGATTTCTGTGCAAATGAGAGAAATAATATATTCTGCTGTTCATTTATAGAAAACTAGCTCACTATTTAAAAATAATAATTTTATTTAACTAGTAGAAATGTTGAACTTAACCAAGCCTAGAAAAATGGGTTAATTGAATACCATTACTTTTCTCAATTTATTTTTGAAGATGCAGTGTAAAATGAAATATTCTAAGTAGCTTACTGTGATAATACATATAATTTAAATTTGTTGGGCCTGTACTGTGTGTTTGCAAATGAGTAAAGGGATAGTGTGGTTTAACCCTTTCCTGGATGAAGGGTAGTATTTTTCATTCTGGATTGCATCATAACTTATATATTGATGTAAGTCTAGGAAATGTCCTCCTGCATCAGCCACAAGAAAGCCTGTGAAACCTCTAACCAGAGTCCATATGTTCTGAAGTATATTAGCAAAAAGAGGATTGTATTCTCTGAAAACGGATAAAGGGTCTTCATAATTTTACAGACCTTTATTTATCTATATTTATACCTTATTTCTAGACTTGTCAAAAGCCTTCAACACAATTTGTCACAGCAAACTTTTACTTCAGATGTCCTCATTGAGTCTCTCTCATAGGTTCATAGGACAATACTAGGCTATTGGCCCAGAGGTCCTTATAAGCCTAGCCAAGAATTTCACACATGTTCCAACAAAGTCAACACCTGTTTCCCCTGTCCAGCAGGGACACAGGTGGGATCCCAAGGGTGTATTTTCTGTTTCCCATCTAATTGACCAAGTTCTTCTTGAAGAGGGTTAATGAGGTACTCTGCTTGACATGGAGAGGGAGTGTATTCAACAGCTAGAGGAGTCTTTGGGACACATATCTATCCTGCCAACAAGTTCTATTAATGTCACAAACCAGGTTGAGGCCTTGCATGGGGGTTGCATGAGTGGAGTTTAACTTACAGATATGCAGCAACTCCACCAAGTCTGGGTCTGAGACAACCTTGTATGCCGGACACAGGTCACCTCTGAGCAGTCTGTACAAGACTGAGTAGAGGGACAGGGCTATTAGCCTACCTGTGTAGGATAGATATTTGAGACCCTGGATTTTCCTGGTCAGGAACCTCTGTGGTCCCTCCAGCTGCTGCATGTGCTTGGCAAGGTACATGCCAAAGGGGGCATTGTACTCGATAATGGAACTGATAAGGGAGGAGTACAGGGATGTTATGACCTCCTTGTTCCTATATGAAATACCCTTACTTATCAGGAGGGACATGTAGAAAGCCTTCCATACAATGGAGGCAACATGGTGGTCAAAAGTCAGGTTGCTATCAACCTTGGTGCCCAAGTCCCTCACGTCTGATTGCATGCTTAGTACATTCATATTAATGTGATAATTAATGGGAACACCATTTTTCCCAAAGGGATAATAATGCATTTCTTGACATTCAATTTGAGGCCATGCTACTGGCACCAGTCATTAGTTTGGGTAAGGCCATCTTGTAGGATGTTCACATCACTAGGTAAATTTAAGACAGCACCCAGCTTTCATCTGCAAACTTGGTCAGTCACAGACCACTGGTTTTGGCTTGTGCCTCAGGAAAGTATATCCTAAGTAGTAGAGGTCTCAGAACCAATCCTTGGCATATGCCACTCGTTACGGGTCTACTACTAGAGGTGGCTTCCCCTATTTTGACTGAGTGGGTTCTATCAGTGAGCCAGTTAGCTACCCATCTGGTAACATGTGGGTTGATGCCTAGCTGAGAGAGTTTATCTATTATGCCCAAGTGGGGAATAGTGTTGAAGGCATTGGCTAGACCAGGGTATGTGGTGTGCATTGTCTTCCCCTTGTCCATGGCTTTGCTGACTGTTTTGAAGAAGTTGACTAAGCTTAATTAATAGGCATGATCTCCCTTTGACACAACCAAACTGTGTGGTGTCAAGTGTTTGGAGGTAGCCAATGTCCTTGTTTATAAGGTCCGTGATAATGCATTCCATGGCCTTGCAGATCAGGCTAGTTAGGCTGATAGGCCTATAATTGCCTGGGTCAGTGGACACTCCACCTCTCAGCCCACCCTTCTATGGTTCAAAATTTACCTAGTGGATATATATATATATATATATATATATATATATATATATATATATATATATATATATCTGTTTTAGATTGGGGGACAGTGAAAAAAAGAGTAGGGATAGACGGGGAAACTATGCAGTATGGGGCATTACGCCAGGCAGTAAACAGGGCAGTTCAGAAATCTTTGAACTAGATTGTACTCAGTATCATATCCTCTATATCAAAGTTCACTTGCATCTGACATGTGGCTGTGTGCTGTACTGGAAAAGTTCTGCCATAATATAAGTCCCTATTCGGGCCCCTTTTGGGATATACTGATCTTGATACAGCTCACAATTGCAGACCAAAAATATCAGGCAAAAATCTGTACATTCTACCTAATTCTGGAAAGCCTCTGGGGTGCTGACAAGCCAAAAAAAGACTGAAAACCCAGGAATAGATTGAATCTCAAAGATTGTCCTCTTTTATACTTAATTTTCACAGGGGGCAAACCCCCCTGCACAAGCCTCCAACACCCCTCTGAATTTATATATACCAACTATGAGACTGTCATACCTCAGAAAAAAGGGAATATTCTGGGAAATGGCATTTCAGACTTAGTATATTTAAGTTCATTCTCCTTGAGTGTTTTGGGACTTGCTCTAACACGTTCCAACATTTCAGATAGTTGCCATTCTGGACAGTTGAAAGGGTATAAATAGATATTGCTTCTGTGGCAACATTACTCATGATATTAAATGCCAAGTGTAAACATTTAATATGCAACCAGTTCATGTGCAATATATGTGACAAGCAGTCATTAGATTTGATTTGACTTATAAGACTTGGATAAGGAGGGTTACACTATAGATATTAGAAATAAATGCATTTCAGTTAAGGAGTCTGGAACATTAGTTGGTAGGTATATAGCAGTTAAAACTAGAAGAGGGAGAAAGGCATTGTATAGCTGATGAGTCAAGGATAATGGGATAATACAACTAGGGTACCTACTGACACAGAACCTGGTTATAAGATGGGGTGAACAATATTTGAAGGACTTGAATAAAGTGTGAAGGGTAGAAAGAAAATGAAATGTAAAGTGGAGATTAAGGAGGAGTGGTAGAAAGGTTTGTTGTCTAAGAGGGGATAGAGGTTACTAAGGGATAGGGAGTCTGAGCTGGCAAAGAAAATGGAGTCACTCACACAGATGTGGAACATGTGCATGACCAAATGTGGTCTAGGTGTTGTTTTAGTAAGGGCTTGAAGGAAGAACGTTTCATGGTCTGTTTTAGTTATGTTGGGACGGTGCTCTAGAATTTAGTAATGTGAGTATAGAGAGTCACCTGCTGAGTTATTAGATTGTGTTGTGATTACTAAGAGCTTGTTGACTGAGCAAAATTCTCTGGCATTGGAGTAGTGCTGCAGGGTATCTATTAGTGCTGAACATTTTTAATAGATTTTCTCAGGGTCATGCAGTAGGCAAATGGAGTCTGTGGGAATTAGTCCCAGAAATGATGCAGAGTCTAGCCCTGGGATTCAGAAAGGCTTACTGCAGTGTGGAAGCATTTGCTTGGAAGGTCCCTCCATCTTGAAAATTCTTTTGAATTCAGAGATCTCTCTACCACCGAGGCTTTCCCTTCATGGGGGACTCAGCATAAACAGTGGTTCTGGGGCCAATGTTAATTAGTCATGAGTTCTCCCCAGAAAATGTCAGTTGCTCCCAAGCTGTGGGGATGAGTGATTCAAAGAATCTCTTGGTTGGGTAAAATCTTACTTTAGGAGAAAACAGTGACCAATGTAAAATCATAGCAGTAACCCATTCACTCCTATGGAAGTACTCAAAGTGCAGGTAAGTTCAGCAAAGACATGGGAATGAGGGCACACTAGTGTGTGAATGTGTCTAGTTATGTGTGACGATGGTGTGTGTGTGTGCGTGTGTGCGCGTGTGTGCGCGCGCGTGTGTGTGTGTGTGTGTGTGTGTGTGTGTGTGTGTGTGTGTGTGTGTGTGTGTGTGTGTGTGTGTGTGTGTGTGTGTGTGTGTGTGTGTGTGTCTGAGTATTCACACTAAGGGTGTTAGGTAGTAAATACAGTTTGGATATGCGTGTGTGTGTGTGTGTGTGTGTGTGTGTGTGTGTGTGTGTGTGTGTGTGTGTGTGTGTGTGTTACTAGATTGAAGGCATACTGATATCATGCCCAGTCTATACAGGGTACACTGTGACAGCTATATTTCAATGTGGGCCAGTTAATTAGTGTTTTTTTTTCTTTTTTCTTTTGGCTATGTGTATTTAAGAACAGCTTCTTTACCTTTGTGGATAACTGAAAGCATTACTTTGTGTAGGGATTCTGAAAATGCTCACCTTTGAATATCCTTTGCTATGGCAATTTATATTTACCCAATATTCTGAAGCAGTGATGACAAGCCTTATTTTGAAGTACAGTGTGGCAGGGGTTAATAGCCATGAAAGCTTGTATATTTCTTCATTGTATAATTTACCAGTGGAAGCATATTAAATCTCCTGAAATCATCCCTATTTTTTTACAGTAGTAAGCTTGGCCCAGCACCATGGGAAATGAATTGTTTTGTAATATGGCTCATTCTCCCTCCATGATATGATGTACACAAGCATTGTTCATTAGCAATAAAACCAACAAATTCAATAGTCAAAATGTTTTAAACCGTTGCATTTTGTGTTTCATTCTGATAAAAAAAACATTCTAATACATGCATAGATAAAATCTAATGCCTTTGTTGTTTTAGATTTATGAACACACAAAGTGAGATTCTCTTTACAAAATGGGTGGTTTTAATAGCTGTAATTTATGCACAAGTTATCAAACATTCATATATGATGTGGAATGGTAGAACCTAGGAATTAGGGTTGTTTTTGAAATACATAAATAAATACTAATTTTCTTATGCAGTGGTTGTGTTCAATAAATGGAACAATAAATTTTTATCTTGTACACAGAAAAAAATGAAAAGTTATGTCCACTATCATTTTAATTGAGTTTTTAACTTAAAATACCATTTTACTGTTATGCATGGTATTAACTACACAAAGCAAGCAGCTGAAATTTAAAGATTAGAAAATATAGAAATGAAAAATCACATGAAGGTTGCATGATAGGAAAAGAAAAGAAAAGATATACTAGAGATTCTTATAAAGGGAATAAAATAATAAGGTAATCTGATATAACTGAATGCTCCAAAACTCTATAGTTTTGTCCTAATGGTCTTCATCTTGCTGGCCCATCCTCTATGTACAAGCTTCTTTGAAATGCTTTCACTAGTTTTCTTCTAGAAATTCAGGTATAGGATTAGCTTTCCAGTGGTGGAGTATGTCTCCTAGTCACAAGTGTGTCTACAAACAGCATATTATTTTTTTTCTTTTACAGACAAATATTGTACAGTATTATAAAGTCCAGAAAGAAAAATGTCAGGATGCAAGTCAACATTTTTTCAAACATAATTTCAATAATATAGTTTGTCCTAATACAGCAGCCATTTACTTGACGCAGGTCCACCAACAATGGGATGATGTCAGGGATGTTTGTAATGCCATCAGTTGTTACAAGCCACATATCCCATCATTTGCAGCCTATTGGAGTATATTAAATCCCTTCACTGATCTTATATTGAATTGACATGTCTCTGTTTGAATGATAATTTTTTACATTTTATTTGAATACTCTTTGAAAAACCTGTTTTCCATTTTTTCTGGCTCAGAACCAGATTGTCCTTTTGTTGAAATAACCTAGCTGCTTTCGTTAAATTTATTAGCTATACCTCCTGTATAGAAAGAAAAAATGTGTGAAATCCATCTAAAGTTAAAAAGCAAGTATAATACTTCAGTAACAAAAGAGTTCAATTCCTGTGATATTTAAAAAAATGTTTATAGCACTTCTATAATGTTTGGATTTTAGTATTAACCTATAAATTGGTGTATTGTGGGAACAGGAATATTACCATACGTGAGACAGTTCCTGAACATAATAATTTTGTCCATAAGACTGCATTTTTTATTTTTATTTTTATTTATTTATTTATTTGTTTATTGATTGACATTTGTTAACTGGGTTGGTCCAGCTAGGCTTGTGACCCGTTTTCAGTGAAGACCTGAAGAGAAAAGCTCCAAGAAAAACAGAGATTGTGCATACAGAGAAGTGATAACATATGCATTAACATGTGAACAGGAATTGAATAAAAATTTCAAAAAGCAGACATTTTGAAGACAGCAAAACTGGTAACATATACATTAACATGTGGTTAACATGATCAAAAATTGGAATTATATAATAGTATTTGAAAGACAAAAGTAAAAAGAGATAAATGTAAACACTTGTAGTTATGTCTATCGTATGTTATCAGGGTTATGATTTATTTACATATTTACAGAAAGAGTTAGTTCCAATCAGATTTAAGTATTAAGTAGAAATAAGTATCCTCAAGTAGGGGGAATACTTTGTAGATAGAGGGATACTGACAGGCATACCCAAGGAGGGGAGAGAGGGGTTAGGTTGGATCTTGACAGGGACAGATTTTTGGAGTTAAGTAGATGGAGTTTTAATTTTTCTTTAAAGTGGGATGGGTGAATGGTGGTGCATATGTCCATAGGAAGTTTGTTCCAAGTTCGGGCGATGGAGTATTTGTATAAGAGTTTGCCTACTGCTTTTTTTGGTTGGAAGGTGTGTAGTAGTAGCTGATTTGAGGTACAAAGAATACGAGGAGGTGTGTAGATAGAGATGAAGGAAGAGAGCGCAGGGCAAAATGAAGGTTTACAGAGAATGAAGTGTAACATTTGAAGTTGTGATAGCAACAGTAGGTGGGGGAGCTCAAGCCAGTGGAGGGATGCAAGGGGTAAGCAGTGATGAGTATTGTATGGAGAGTTTGTGATGAATCTAGCTAGCTTATGATAAGTGTGTTGGAGTTTGTTTAAGGTTACGGTTTGAATGTTGGTGAACACAGGGGCGGCATAAAGAAGTGGGGGGGGGGCTTGAGCAAGGGAGAGTTTAGCGTTTGGAGTTAGAAATTTTTTGTTATGATAAAGTAAACTTAGTTTCTGGTTTGTCTTTTAATACATTGGAGAAGGTGCATATTGACTCCTAGCAATTTAGTGTGAGTTTCAGGTTTAATGATTGTGTTATTTGAGGAAGTGATTGAAAAGGAGGATTTGTGGTGAGTCAAGAGAACGGGGAAGAAATAGTAGGAGTTTGTTTTTTTTGGAGTTGAGGATGAGTAAGTTACTGATTAGCCACTGTTCGGTAGATGAAAAGGTGTGTTGAGTGAGTGTGAGGAGTTCAGAGATGTTATCCGAGATAGAGATGCGAGCATATTGTATGAGGGATAATTGTTTGCAAGATGTGGGGAGGTCATTAGTGAAGATATTGAACAGGAGGGGACCCAAGATGGAGCCTTGGGGTACTCCTGTTGGAACAGGTAGAAATGGAGAAGAGGAAGAGAGCCATTTAATGGACTGTTGTCTGCAGGATAAATAACTAACTGGAGAACCAGGAAAGGGAGGAGGAAGATAGATTGAGACAGGCAAGTTTAGATAACAGTATGGGATGGGAGACAGTATCAAATGGTTTGGAAAGGTCTAAGAAGAGACAGGATATAAGTTTGTCATTATTTAGGGCCTCAGCTATGGTGTGGGTAAAGGATAGGAGGGCAGTAGTTGTGTATGGTTGGGACAAAAGCCATTCTGGGTGGGTGTGAGAAGATTGCTTTGGAGTAGGTGTTTTAGTAGTTGTGAGTGGATGCATTTTTTGAGAATTTTAGATGGGGGGAATAGGATAGCTATGTGACCATAGTTAGATGGGTCAGTAGAGTTACCAATTTGTGCAGGGGTATAGTGAAAAAGGATTTCCAAAGGGTGGATAAAGTGGATTCCTGAATGGACCTATTGATTAATATAGATGCTGGGTATGCAACTGAGTCAGTAGCCAGTTTGAGGAAGGAAGGAGGTAGATTATCACTGGAGGGGGAGCAAGGTTTTAGCTTAAGAAGTAGAGATCTGATATAAGAAGTGGGAACAGGATGAAAGGTGAAGAGGTTATTGTTAGATGGGTAGGGCGGGATAGGTTGGATTATAGCATTACCATTGGATGGTAAGAGTGCTTGAATAGTGTTGATAAAGTGTTTATTCAGTAGGGGAGCTGTTTTAGAGGGTCTGTATTAGGATAGGGGATGGGTTAGAGGGGCAGCCAGGAGAGAGAATTTTATTTATAGTCTACCAGAATTTACATGGGTTGGATTTACTATTCAGTTGAGCTGTGTTATAGAAGGACTTTTTATCAGCATTGGACTGTTTCTTAGCAAGATTTCTGAGATGTCTGTTGTTCTGAAGGAAGGGTAATTATTTAGTTTTGATCCAGGCTTTCCAGGCTTTATCTTGTTGGAGCATATGGGACTTAGTGTCTTTGGAAAGCCAAGGAGCATAATTGGATTTTATTCCTATCATTCTAGAGGGAGCAAGAGAGTTCAGGGTATTCAGGAAGATGGTATTGAAACTATTTACTGCTTCATCTAGAGGGATTTGTTTAAGGAGTGACCAGTCAATGGAAGATAGAATAGAGCTGAATTGGGTAACGTTGAAGTTAGAGAGTTTTCAACAGTCTCTATAAAGATTAGGTTTGGGTGGTTGGCAGGTGAATCTAAGGACAGAGGTGGGTAGGTGGTCAATAAGTTGGTATGGTAGAGTAGTGGGGTTGTGATGGAGGTTAGGGGAGTTGGTGAGTATCCAGTCAATTATGAAGCTAGAAGTTATGTTTTTATTAAATTGGCTGGGGGAAGTTATTAGCTGATGGAAACCATGTAGATTTTTGCTGATTTCAGGGGAGTCAGTTTTGAGTTTAGACCAGTCTAGGTTGACATCACCTAAGAGGAAAGTTTCATAGGGAATGTTGTGGGAGAGCCAATCTAGGATTTTCTCTAGGATGGACAAGTTGTTTCCTGGAGGGATGTAGATAGAGGCGATAGCTAGATTTTTGTGTGGGTTGAGGTGGCAGTTTATGATTAAGAGTTCTGCTGGGTGGACGTCTAGCATGGGTACAGAAAAAGGTGACAGGTTTAGGCTATTAGAGTGAAGGATAGCTACACCACCCCTTTTTTGGGGCATCTATCTGAGCAGTAAATATTATAGCCTGGTGGGAGAATTTCATTGTTATTATATGAGGCTTAAATCTTTAATTCCTTTAAATAATGATTTTCATGTTGGCAGGATAAATTTCTACTCCAAACAAAATTGTATTCAGTAATATAATACTTGCTTTATTTTAAAAAATAAACTCTGTAATCATCTAATGGATTGATTTACTACCAAATGTTGGAAATAATATTAAGAGCAGTAAATAACTTTTCAGTAGATTGACTGCTATTAGTAATGAAAACTATAACCTATCATAGTTTTGGATGTTTGTTTTTACTTGCTTGACTGTCAACCCTTGGTGTAACTTTCATTTTTTCTCTGTCTATCTAGACACAATTATTTCCAAGAATTTTAATTCTGATCTTAGAGATAATTTTGCTGAACTTTGTTGGTCTATTAAACAGGGAACTATCAACCTTCTTGGTTTGCCCTATTTAGTTTTATATTTCCATTTGTTCTGCCTTCTAAACTATACTCTGACTTCTATTTGCATTCTTACTTTCACTAATACCTCACCTGTATGTCCATGAACCGAAAAAAGTATTATTGACTCTTATACCCAGTATTTGATCCAATGCATTATAAAGTAGGGAGCTTATCGCAATAATAAAGAGTTAAGGATAAGGAACATCCCTGCTTAACCCCAGAAATGGTCTTAAACAATGGAAAATTGCAGTCTTTAAATGTCACTGACAATTCGAACTTCTTATACAATTTCCCATCCCTGTAATATACCGTTCTAGAGCACTGTAGTAAATCAAAGGTAGGGGAATCAGAGGAGATATTTATTTCTTGAGACAAAATAATAGATTGTTGCAGATCAATGACTTTTGTCATTCTGTCAGTGGGTATAAACTCATAATGGTACATGTACATTATTTGATTCATGCAAGGCACTATTCTTGAATTAATCAATTTTGGTATCATTATTGTTATAGTCTGAATTTAGGACTAATATTACTCTACAGTATGTTATATTACTTCCAGTCATGTCCCCTTTTTTATCAAGGATACCCATGTCTGGATAATGGATTCAGGAATTTTATATTGTAGTATCATTATAAAACTGGACAAATTCTGTAGTTCAAAGAGCAAAACATTTTTAAGATTAGATAAACCTCAGTTGGCAAGCCATCTGGCCCTGGACATTTGGCCTTAGCAAATTTCATTGTTTTATTATTTCTTGTAAATGACATGATAAAACTCTATATCTGCCTCAATTGTGAGAGTCTACTTTGTCCAAGAATAGAGGTTTACCTAAGTATATTAACTGCATTCTGACTTAAATACTAACCAGAAAGGTATCAGTCAGAAGGGTAGAAGTAATCTGCCAGGTAGCACAGAGGACTAAAGCTCTCACTTGTTAATGAGCTGCTTCCTGTGCCAAGGGTGCAGGGTTTGAATCTTTTCATCTTCCTTGGTCTACTGTGTGACCTTGAGCAAGTCATTAATCAGGCAGTGCTTTGGGGCAATTAAGAGTTTGGGCTAAGCTCCTTAACTGCCTCTTGGACTGTTTGCCTGGTAACTACCTATAAAGCTATGCCCAGTGGTCAGAAAGGTGGTAGTTGTAAATGTCTGCTAATGCATCTTAGGCAACTATTGCTTATATTAATAATCAAAAAGATATTGTATTAAATATCCTTACATTCAAAGCCATATAAATGAATGCAGTCTGCCTAATATTCCTTAGTCTCAATAACTCATTAAGTGCATGTATTTGCATCCAGTTTTTTAGTAAAGTTTCATCTTCCTAAGTATCCAGTCAAGCCCTGGGGAATGTCAGTCTGGCTATGGGTGTAATATAGACCACATTATAATTGTACGGGCAATCTAGACTTCTGAAACTCCTTTATTATATCTTCTAAAAACTTATAATCCTTAAACAGGCCTAATTTGACCCCAAAATGAAAGGTTTTCCATTAACATGAATCCTTGTTAAGAATCTTCCCGGGCTATATATGGATCAGTCAAATTGGTGTTATTACACAAATCTTTAATCTGTATCATTCCCTCACTGAGTGAGTTGGTCTCTGGCTTTATTAGTACTTCTCTGATCCACTTCCTCTTTTCCATTTAATGGTATCATCTTTATTAACATATACTTCTTCCACACATACTATTTTCTGATCATAGAAAGAAGAAAATATTGTGTTTTTCTTTTTAGTACATTTCATACCATTATATTAACAGAAAACAACATAATGAATTATATAATGAAGACATGTTGATATTCTTCTCTTGTAGTTATATATTTTTCTGCAATGGGGTTAAGAATTGGCATCATACTTAAGCTGTTTACCTCACAAGCACAAAGTACTGGGCTTGATTCTTACCTTTGAAAGGAAAATTGACTAGTCTTAAAATGGCTCATAAGCACAGCTAGCCTATTCACCTATAAACATATTATGGAGTAGATTAACTAGTGCACAGACAAACAATCAGGCAAATTACTAAAAATGGAAGACTCCTCAACAAAATAGTGTAGCTTTTTCCTTTGCTCTACAGGAGTGAGACTTCTGTGTGTTCCTTTATGAGTGATACCCATCTGGTTAGGTCTATCCAGTAGTTTTTAACTCAGCTTAAACTGGAGATTGAAAGTTCAGTACTACATTGTGCCACATGACTCTTAACTATGACTGGAATATTAGTGCCACATGACTCTTAACCATGGCTAGAATATTAGTGCCACATGACTCCAACCATGGCTGGAATATTAGTGCCACATGACTCTTAACCATGGCTGGAATATTAAAGTATGGTTTGAGCTCTTTTTTTGGACAAAGGAGCCTTCTTATTGAGGCAAATGTCCTTGTTGCCTCCACAGTTTCCTTTGGAAGGTCTTCTGATATAGATATAATTCTTCATATTCTTCATGGGTACTAGACATTGGCTTTTATATTTGTATTTTCAATGACAGCACTTAATGTTATAGTTTCTTGGGTTCTCTTCCATGTTCTGTGCTCCCTGTCTATTGGCATTCTTGACTGTTTGACAAATCTGATGTGTTTGTATTAATCCTCTGTACCATTGTTTCTAGATCTTGTTCATTCACCACATTGATTGGTAATACAAAAAGTTTCAATTTCTTTCTTTTTTAATTTCATTTCTGTTTCTAGTACTCACCACCCCACCTCTTCTTGTTTTTCGCTTATTTTTCAGATGAGATTGTGACTTATCTAACTGTATATGCAAATCACTACAATTCTGTTAGTTGTTTTAGCACCTATTTTTTTACTTTTTGACTATCAAGTTGTACGCATTTTCTTGTTAAGCATCTATAATTTAAAAGTAATCTTTTGCATTTGCTGAAATCTTTTCCCCATTGTTTTGGAGGTATATTTTGTTCCTTATCAGTGCCTTCCTAATTCATTTTACTTTTTTTCTTTCCATTGGGATTCTTCTGTATCCATGAATAATGTCCCTTTACTTCATAAAAGATCTCAGTCTATTTATCATCTCTCAAGGAATAATTCTGAAGATACCATTGAAAAACTTGAATATGCAACTGAAAAATTATCCCTATCTGAATCATGTTGCACTCCATTACTAGATTTACAAGAGTTGACAGGCACACTTTTTATTATCTTTTTAAACATATTATTGAGATTTTGGTCTGCAGTGTCCTTGGATGCTTTCTGTTTCTCTAAAACAGCTTGTACCTTAGGTGATTTAGATACCAACTTTCTAGTTATAGTATTGGAACCTGGGAGTCCTTGTTCACCTCAGACATTCATAGTTCTTTTTGGACTTACCCATTCAAGTGAATGAGTTATGTGCGCAGTAAATACCATATATCTAAACTTCTGACTATAAAAAGGAAGGTTACTTTTATCAGTGTCTGTGCAGACTGGAAACTACTAATTTTATACTGTTCATCTATTATTACAAAGCATTTGTTCATTTCCAAGTAAAAATATTTCCAGCTTCTACTGCAGTAATCAACAATTTAAAAAATCTAGGCCGAGCTTCATTGTTTATAGCAATGCAGTTCTCCAGTAAAGCATGTTATATTTATTATCAACAACTTAAGGTATTTTAGAGCAATGGGAGAAGAGGGAAAACAGGGCTGAGCTTCCCACTTTATGCACAGCAAAATTCTCCCATAAGCCCCCTTTAGCAGATAAATAAATAAATAAATAAATAGTTTACATGATAAAGATTAACAGCAAATAATAATAGTTAATAATGGGATTGGAACTTGCTTATTTAGGCTGATAATTTTTTTTTCTTTCACTGAACAGGAAGATCTAAATTTCCTTTCTCATAAGTATTAGCATTCTGCTGATGACCACATGTTCTGTCTAGCCCTTCACTTTCTCATCAGAGTTAAAATTTGAATAAACAGTACTTTTTTCTATCATCTTTTAATTCTGTAATAACAATGCCTTCATTATCACAGCATAAAGACCAGACTTGTAATTGCATCATTAAAAATGTATAAATGTCTGGCAACTGGCTTAGAGGATTAAAGGAGCTGTTTCCTGTTGTCCAGTGGTACAAGTTTGATTCCCTCAGCCTCCATTGCCTAACTGTGTGGCTTTGAGTAAATCACTTTGCGATGTCCTCCCTCTGGGCCAGTAATCAAGGAACTGAATCCTCACCACTGACACTAGAGAGGGACATGCACTTGGAATACAAATAGATACACTCAGTATTTCCAGATGCAGACCTCTCTGCATCAAGCACAATGTCCGTTAAGAGCACACAGGGCACACACTCAGCCCAGGGTATGGGTGTCTCTGTCTGTCTCCCTTCAGGTCCCTAATAAGACTCCCCACTGGCATAGCTGTAGGGTTAGGTGTTCAGCACAGTGTCCAAGCCAAATCCTGCAGCACCCTCTCTGTGAAACCAGAGCTTCATGTCCCTGCTCCAAGTAGCTGGCACACACAATCTTTGAGATTAATTTTCACATGCACACACCTGGAAAAAGCTGGCACAGATTTACTAGCTATGCCACCTTCTGTCTAGACAATAAGGTAGTTTCACTGCCACCAGTCAGTACTATAAGGCTCTTTGAAGGGTGTCCAATTATACTGAGTGAAGGTAATATTAATACAAATGGTAATGTTGACAAAACAGCTGGGCATTTGGGCGTGGTCAGAATTATCACCAAATAAATATGTGTAAATACTCTCAGAACTTAAATATTTTTGTAGAAGGACCAGCCACAATGAATAGTTTAAATGTAGTTAATAATAAATAAAAAAGAACATGAAAAGACTAAATATCTATTTACAGTGACCACCAGAGTTTCAGTCACAGGAAATATTAAAAATAACACCAATGGAAAGTTTCACACAGATACAGAAAAACAGTACTTAGCTAATCTCACTATCTATTCTTGATTGACTAAAATAATTACTGTTCCCCAGTTGGTACTTACTACTGCAAGGCAACATGATGTGGGTAAGGATCTTTCTAGTCAGGTTTCCAAGAACAGACTGCCCTTGAGACTTCAGTCTCCTCTAATATTAAAACAATATTTCTGTACAGAATGACATCACATACATCTGGTCATCTGACTTCTGGTTCCGACACTGTTACAAACACTAGAAGCTGCTAGAGTTTAGCACCTATGTGTTACCATACATATCTGGAGCTTTTCTAGGATCTGTTGCAGCATCTGAAAGCCATAAAACAATAAAACCATTTTACTATTCCTACAGGAGCTACAAAAGATTCTCTAGCACAAATATTGCATGCCTGGCTCCCTTCAAAACTGTGGGATAACATCCTTATGGCTTAACCCATAAAGTAATTTAATTTCAAGAATATTTTTCAAAGTCAGGTGGATTAACTTCTTCTCTTCCAGTATATGCTGTTACAATGTATACATTTAAACAGTTACAATAAAGCAGGTACATTTCATTTCTGCCCAGCAAGAAGTACTGTTGATACATTTTGACACAAGCAACTTTATAAGCACTCATTTCATTTAAACCATCTGGAGTTGTTCTTTCATATGGTGATTCTGGTGTCCACTTTCTAATATGTTGTGCTGGACATTAGTGGGGTGAGGAGACTATGTCATCACAGAGGGTATGTTTGTAGCAGCTACTGTTACATAGAGATGTGTGCTACAGGCTACAGCTGCTGCTACAGGTAACTGGCCTAGGAAGAGAGTGTGAACACTTTGGAGTACAACAAGCTGTAGGAGTAACTGTGGGACCTGTGATAGCCTTGTAGTAGAGGCAGAGCCAGAGTGAAAGTACCCATTCCACTCCAGTCAAGGCATGTGTTTAAGGGACATCAGAATCACCATATGAAGGGACAACTCCAAATGGGACATCAGAATCACCATATGAAAGAACAACTCCAGATGGTTCAAATGAAATGGGTGTTGATTCTGATGAAATCCCTGGTCAGGGGATGAAAGCGCTCGATCCGGTGGTTTTCCAGTTTTACTATTAAAGTGGATTTTATTGCTGAATTCTTTGGTTGCTGCTATTTGTGTTCGACTACACAAGAAAACCTTTTTGAGATTTTCTGACTGCTGACAATGTATGTTTTTTACTAGTGGTTTTGGTCAACACTGGTCACTCCATTTTGTACATTTATATAACTTCAAATGATAATACTTCTAATTCAGGCTTGCGCCATTTAGAAGCATTATCTGCTGAAAGAGTGTATCCAACCGATTTTGTCACAATTATTTTTTAAAGTGGTTAAAGAAGGAAGAGCCAAAAGGTTTTGCCCCATTTTCACAGAGGGTGCTGTCTATCTGAAAGTGAAGTATTTATGGAGGATCTATATTAGAACATCGAAGTGTCAGAA